>NC_044277.2:55039091-55339091 GCF_004027225.2 Strigops habroptila | reverse complement strand
TTGGAAACATAATGGTGTTCCGAAAATGCACCAAACATGCAATTAATATCAGAAGCTATAAAAACCAACATGACATAGATGTATAGCTCAATCACTCAACAGAATATCCAATTTCCTACCAAAACAGCATACCTGTAAATTCATATAACACTGTCTTCTTTCTACTGTTTGTGTTCTAGAAGTGTAAAATAACTAGTGAATTTCCTTCATATTCATAGAGCAAACAAATTAAACCACAGCTGTTCAGTTGCTTTCATTTTTATTGATCCCTTCTCAATTTTTTTTACGCAGCTGTTTACCATACTATTATAATGGAATAATACAACCTTACATAGCATCTTTTTCAGTATTATTTTTTGTAAAGCTCTGGATCATACAAGTTGAAAAAAAAAAAAGACGAATCAAAATCACATGAAAATGTACTGCTTTTTAGATAGTGAACAGTCAGCAGCAATTCCTAATTTTCAGCTATGTTTTATTTGCAAAACACCAGTGAAATTCATCTCCAATGCAAACACGTTGGATGGAAGAATGAATTTGCCTTATTGATTTAAACAAAAGAAGTTAGTCTCCTGTAGAAATGCAAGACATGCCTCTCATTGCCCATAGTGTGCATTTTCACAGTCAAGCATAAAATAAGGCACATACAGGATAAAAAAGTTTGACCTCTTCAATCTGGCCTTTTGTAAAATGTTTAATATTAATCATGATGAGGGTCTGCAAAGATTTAGTACGGCTAATGGAATTAAGAAAAAAATATTAAGCAACAGCACTTTTTATAAACAGGCATTGTGTATTACGAACACAAAAACCTACCTGCTTGTTTAGCTCCCATCCATCAAAGCAGTCTTGCTTCTGGCTTAGCTGAGGTGTCATTTCCATCCAAATTAAAGAATTAGAAGTTTACTTTTTTCAGTCATAGGCTACCCTACATGTGTTCTAATGTCCCCTCTGCCTAATTCTCCTATCAGTCTTAGTCACCATAGGATAAGAAACCCTGGAAGATGTGAGACAGAAACTTACAGCCAACAGCAAGTAAATTGCATTTTGTATAGATTACAAAACCATAGTGAATAGGATTGTCACAAGAGACTTTAATCTGTTTTGTTGGGGAGTTTTTTTCTCCTTTTTTTTTTTCTTTTTTTTTCTATTTCTGGTCCGCCTATATGGATCTACATTAAGGACTATTACTAAAACTGGTATTAAGCAAAATTTTCAAGATTTAATGTCTTTTGTAGAATCATAGAATGTCTCAAGTTGGAAGGGACTCATAAGTATCATCAAGTCCAACTCCCTGTTCCTTGCAGGACTACCTAAAAATAACCAGATCATTGTCCAGATGCTCCTTGAACTCTGACAGGCTTGGTGTTGTGACCATTTCTCTCGAGAGTCTCTTCCAGCGACTGAGCACCTTCTTAGTGAAGAACATTTTTCTGAAGTCCAGGAGAGAAAGCCCTGTGAAATGAAGTACTGAATTTTAATGTAAGTTTAGGATGTTCAGACCTAGAGATAATGTAAATACTGAAGAAGGGATGTAGATCTTTATTAAATTCTAATGGCCTTCAATGACCTAGCTTCTAGAGATTAAAACTGATTACGTGACATCATTAAAGTATTCATACCAGAGAAAAGGCAATAATTAGATTTCTCATGCAAACTATATGTACTACCATCTATGTACTCAGCTTTCTGAAGCTTCACAAACTTCTCATTCTAGTTTTAATAATGTACAAGCTTAAGAAATAATTACAATAACAGTAGTAATTTCTGGTCTGTTATTATTATCAGATTAAAATGTTTGAAAGAAACAACTTTCATTTAGGGCATTTCACAGATTTCTTTGTTGATTGGAACATTTTCACTTCTACTGTAGGAAAACAAGATGACCCTCTCCATCAGGAAAATTCTAAAAATTGAGGAATCCAAGTGATGATATTTATGATTTTTAGGACAGCATTAGTATTTCAAAATATGGATAGACACAAAATAGTGGAAGATAATCAGCTGTTAGATCTATAATAATGAATAGTGCAACATACTGAGAAAAATTAAATTCAAAAAGTTTAACACTTGCATATGCAGTATGTATGTTAGTAAATATTCTCTAATAGAATTCAAATATGTTAAATCCCCTTATTGGAGAGATACATAGTAGACCTATCACAAAGTGCAATCAGAATTCTCCTTTCAGCTTAAATGAATTTTTAGTCAGTTTATCTGAGAATATGGTCTTTAACTCCACTTGGTCAAATTTCTGTGGAATTGAATATAAATTAATATAAAATAATCACCTTCTAAACTTTAGAACAATGTAATTGCGATGAAATTTAGTAGGGTCTTTCCAAGGTTCAATAGAAGGATTATAATTTCCCAGTAAAATACATACTTTCAGTGTAATCGTGTGCAAGTATATTATTTCTTTCAAATTCTGTTGGAGTTTTCCAGAGAAAAATCAGCAAGTTTGCGACTTCTAAATCCAAGCTATAATCCATTTTAAGCCACCAGACCATACTGATTGCATAACTAACCTTCCTGTCATTTATGGCTACTGGCTGATGATAAAGGGGAAATAGTCCCCAGCAAGATCAAGGATCCCAGCTGCATATTTCAGTAAGTGATATGAGAGGGTCGCTTTGGTATTATACCTGTTAGTGAGCCCTGCATGTGAACTCACCAGTAAAATTCTGTGACAGCTTAAACACTTCCATGTTATTTACTTTCACTGACAGGCCAAATTCAGGAGTGAGTTGTAAAGCAGCCATGTTCAGTTAAAGGAAAAGAAAGTCTAAAGTGCTTATATGTATCTTCCAGTCTTATATAAACTGCTGTCTTCTACACTCTCCCATTGCAATTTAAAACAGTCACCTTGTTTTGAGCATTGCTTTTGCTCTGTTCAGCACTGGGGCATTTCTAAGGAGCAGAATCTTACCCTTTCTTCCTCCTCAAAATGTCTGTAATATTTCCACTCAAGTCTGTTTTATTGGTTTCTGCTCCTTTCTCTAAGAGGTACCACCCTAGACTTTCATCAATGTGCATTACGTGTGAACTGATCACATCTTAAATTGAAATACTCTAAAAACTGGGAAAGAAGCTGTCCAATAACTGAAATAATTTCCTTTATCTCTCAATATTTTAACGTATAAGATGTTGATAAAGTGTCAATTATTAAAAAGCCCCAAATAACTAATAGTAGACATGTACATTCCATTTTTGTAAAAGTAGTAATCAAATCTTTTTGATTTAAGATTGAGACTTGAAGCTTAAAATTGCCTTACCGTACTTGTTTGGATTTTAGATCCCTAGTATTTTTAGTTGAAAATGTCCCATTAACTTTCAAAGTCAAATCATGTGTGAGTCTACAAATATGGAGATAAGTCATGTCTTTTCCAATTTAAAATTCCTTAACTGGTATTGTTTATTGTTATAATTTTTATTGTTTGGGAATTTGGTTGTTAATTTCAGGCTTCCACACTTTTGATCAAAACCTACATTGCAATCTAACTATTTACCTCTTCTATACTGTCTACAAGATGCATTTCTATGTAAAAATGTGTGGTCAGATTCTCTGTATGTTACAGGTCTATTAGTGTGACTTAGAGAAATTTTAAAGTTTATAGTTCTCACCAAAAGCCAATTAATCTTAAGAAACATATTTGCTGTTTTCCTTGCAACATTTCGCTTACTTTTTATTTCTTCTCTTTCCTATTTTCTTTTATAGTAGATAACTTCTATTTCATTGGCATGCAGGGTCAGCAACTAATATTTAACAGTGAAAAAAAATGTTTGTATTTCTCTTATCTTTAATTTATACAGTTCTTTCCATGCAACTTTCTTTTTTGAAGTGTTTTCTTTTGGAACTCAGAGTCTCTCTTTGTCTGTCTAAAATCAGTTCATTCACGTGATGGTTAAACAGACTGTAATTTTTATGAAAGTAAAAGATAAAATATCTCCTACTCAAGCTTTAGTGAGTACAAAGTTTCTTGGTTAATGTGTTTCTCTTTAGATCACCTGATGACTCTTTTCACTGATAATGTAGATTTTCACCCTAGAAAAATATGTAACCTTTCAAAAACTAAGTTGTTCATGCTCATCAAATGTTGTATTAGTTTCAGACAGATTGTAAAAGTTCCTTGATTCAGTATAGGTAACCCCATCAGAAACGTGGAACTTGTCCGTTTGTTTTATATTTATTTGAAACAAATGGAGGAATGTCAAATAAAAGCATACCATCATTATATACAAGTTTTAGGGATGCAAGATTACGTTCAGATGGAATGAAATGTGCTTTAACTTCCAGTCAAGGCACCATCCAGCTGGTCGTAGAGACTGATGAATGAGAAAAGTGGCCAGTACTCTATTTTAACTCATGGATGGTGGCAAATGCCCTGTGGGTGTGGCTATATCAGAAGGAAAAGACCAAATAACAGCACAGAGATAAACCCATCTGGGCTGCTGCTCCATGGCAAGACATTGCTGCCCAGGTAGAAAATATTGCTGTAAAGGTATGTCATGTAGATGCTCACACACCCAAGAACCATACCACACACCTCTAACACCCACAAGGCTCCAGAAAATTTTAATGATAGAGCGGACTGTTGAAGACTATGCTGAGATAATTGGGCACCTAGAAATGGAAGCACTGAAATGTAAATTTAGCAGAAGCCACTTGACTGGTTAACACCAGAGGATCTGTTACCCAACCTGGTTCTGTCCTGACAAAATTCCTACATACTGTGGGATAAGGTTTCCATAGTGTGCACAGGGGAGAGGCTGGAAACGGTATTGTGGTTTGCTCCCCACTTGAGAAAAGGCTAGCCCATTCGCGGGATCATCTTCACTCAAGAGCCCAAGTAAACTTGTTGGGTAATGCAGAAGGATCTAGGAGATCTAACCTTGATGGGAAATAGTTCATTACTTGAGATGTGTTACAGGAAGGAATACAGCAGAGCAGTGGAGAGTGAGTCTCACAAGAATCTAGGAAGCGTGGCCATAACATAAACAAAGCATGTCTTGGCATTCACCAATCCAACACACTAGTTCTCCTTTCCTGAATGATCATCTTGACAGGTGTGGCCCAAACTAATTAATTGTTCCTATTTACTTTCTTCATAGTAGCCTGCATAGTGATATGTTTTGCACTTGGAGCTCAAACAAGTGTTATCACCAAAGAGTGCTTGCACAGCATTGAGACTTCCTCTCTTGCCTCCCCATGCACCTCATGCCCCTAGCCAGTAAGCTGGGAGTGACTAGAGACTGGGAGGGACCACAGTCAGGACAGCTGACCCGAACTAACCAAAGATATATTCCATACCACATGACACTGTGCTCAGAAATAAAAGCTGAAAGGAAAGAGGAGTAAGGTGGGGATATTCACGGTTATGATGTTTGCTTGCATGCTGAGGCCCTGCTTTCCTAGAAGAGAGTGGACATCTGCCTGCTAATGGCAAATAGTTGATAAATTCCCCCTTTTTGCATTCCTTGCACATGCAGCTTTTGCTTTCCCTATTAAACTACCATTTTACTCAATCCACAAATCTCTTCTACTTTTGTCCTGCTCCCACCGGAGAGGGAAGTAAAAGGCAAGGTGAAACTCTGGGTGCTGGCCAGGGTCAACCCACCACAATCTTTTTAAGACAACTTTTTAAGAGGTGTATCATAGCCTTTGAATGATCTTACTGTAGAAATATCATAAAAGACAACCGATGTCCTGAGGTAACTGGCCTGGTAACCCTGGAAAAAATTAAATCCTGAGCCAGCTGCATGAGGACAATGGTTTAGTGAGACTAAGAGCTTAAAGATCTCTTTCTTCCAACTTTACATACATGTTTTCTGTGTTTTCTCTCTAAAATCTTCCTATCAAGAAAGAAACAGTAGTTCTAGATTTAGAGGTTTATGGTTTAAATTAATTGGTTACATCTTAAAGTTTTGTAGTCTAGCTTGGCTAGAATTGACTGTATCTTTCACTTTTTGCTGTTGGCTGTTTTAGTTTGCTTCCTTTATTTTACTTATCCACAACACTATTACGAACAAAACACTTTCAGTGTTAGTAGTGGGTTTTTCTTCAGTTTTCAGGCCTTGTTTTTCTTAGCTTTTCCTCTATTGTATTATTTAATGCAAGTATAAGAAGATTTTATTACTGTAAATAGTATTTGCTGCAAGTTTGAATCAGAACTGGTGCATTTGGATTATGTAAAAGTATTTGGTATGTAAAATATGTTAGAACATTAACATTTCTCCTCTGTGGTTCTGGATGAAGATTACAGGATATTGGACAGGCAGATGGATCGAATGATGAGAAAATCTCAGAAAATTCGGAGGTTCAGCTTAATTGATCCAAAGCTTATCTCCTGACCTGTCTTGTCTACAGCTACATTGCACCATTTTGTGTGAGCTGTACCTTAAAATAAGCATTCCTACTCACTGAGTCAAGGATAGAAATGAGGAACCAACCATCTCTTTTATTCATTCCATTTATAGAGTGCTACTGTTATACATTCAGTTGCTGGTGAATGTCCCCTTTCCCACTTTTTTCATTCTTTTTTTTTCTTTGATCTCATCAGCATTACTCCATTAGTAGCAAGAATTCAAGCACTTTGACTAATTCTCAAAGACAGCACCTCATTTGAAAACTAAAATGCCTTTTTGAAAATTCCTAGTTTGTGTAAGCATTGCATTAGAACCTAGAGGAAAGGTAAAATATTAGAGCTGTAAAAACTGTTGCGGGGGGACAGTGCTTAAGTGGATGTTTTCAGGAAGCTAAGTATAAGGATAATGAGCTGGACATATACCATCTAATAAAAAACCAAGTTATATGCAAGACATTAGTGGTATAGTGAGGAAATCCAAGTCAGCAACTACCCAAATAGAGTATTTAAACTCACACATTGTCCTGATGATAGCTGAACTTTGAGTACCTAGTTCATGGACAACGTAATTCACTAATTAGACTTGCATCTGATGATTTATGGATGACAAATGGCAAACCATAGGGCATAAGTGATATCCTACATAAGGAATTGACTTAATTTTGGAAACAGTGTGAGCCCATGACCACTGATTTGAGCCAAACCAGTGGTCACCAGACCCATGCTGACTATGTGAATATCAAGTGGACCGTTACCAGCTACAGCAAGATGCAGTTGATGTATACAGTAATATATCCAGGAGATACCTAGGAGGAAGCAGGTGCTCCTACTTTTTCAGGCCGTTATTTCAACATGATACTACATTTCCCCAACATTGCCCACTGCAGTTTTATGCAAGTGCACAGCAGACACTGTGACTCTCATGATGTGCAGTAGAAACTATGCTTATGACAATAATTAACCTGTGTGAAATACACCACTTATCCTTGACTGACATGAAGAAATGAGAAGCACACAACAATGAAAAATAATGGGTTAGTTCCGTAGACATACCACACATGCAATGCAAAATACAGGAGTTAACTTGTCTGCTTGAGTGCTTTGATCATAGATCTCAGTCCAGAAGACACTGCTACCCCAGTTTCCATAGAAAGAAAAAGAGTGTCCACAAGTATCACTACGTATATCTTCCTCAAAATATGAACTTGGCAATCAGGAGGCAAAATGCCCCAGAGGAAAAGAAATCAAACCAACCATGATGGGACAATATTTTGTTTAACTGTGGATCAAAGTATATTGTAAATTGCATTCTCTCCATCACTGGAAATTTCCCATCTTAGTATTAATGGGATATCTTCTTTTTTTAATTTCAGGAATTCCTCTAATCTTTCTCGGTAATTTGAATCAGGAAATAATAATCAGAAAAGACAGCTTTCTTTAAAAAATGATGTTATAGAATTTCAACTTAATTATGAGTTGACATTGCATTCACAAATTCAGTCCAGTGTGTATATATGAAGGAACTGACTATCTGTTTTATTATTCATACATATGTCTGCATGGATAAAAGACGTTCAGAACTATTTAATGTATTAATCTGTTAAATCATGAAGAGGGAGGGGAGGTTGTGCTCACTGAACTGTGTATGTTAGCTTACTTATTGATTTACATTGTATTTTTATGTTGTAAAGAAATCTGCAAAATATAAGTGGAGTATTTTTGTATAAGTTAAATAAACTGAGCCACATTTACTGTGCATTTTCCTCAAGCTTCTGAATTTCCTTGTGCTGGGTTTGATTCCATTAATATCATCAACACAATCTGCTGTCATATTGCAGGTAACTACTTTTCAAACTGCAAAATAATCTCTTTTTAGATCAAAACCTCCTCCTCTGCAGCAATGACACAAATATTTTTCTGATAACTGTCTCTATGCTATAATTTGTGTGAATCTTCTGGTCCAGACAAACAATTTATCCCAGGGTTTTATTTTGCCAGTTAAAGTTCCTATAACTTTCTGGATTATTTACAGCTTATCTGTTTTGGAGAGGGTCCACAATTAGGGGAGGGGTAACACAAGATTAAATAGCTATTTTATGTCCTATTTGTCCACACCAATTGCTCACTTGCCACTGGGGGTCATAGCAGATAAATGTAAAAGTATGTTTTATTTTCCTTTTTTCAATCCTCCAAGCACGATTCCCTTCTTTACCTTCTGTACGTTGTTTAGTTGACCTCCATCACATAGTGAGAAAGTGCTTATCAGTGCAGAACATGCAGGAAGAATTAGATGGGCACAGCATCTAGAAACCACTGGAAAATGACAAGTACACCAGGATTTAGTGCTAGTTTTAGTAAAAATGTGAGAAAACACCCTCAAAGTAACTTTAATTAGAAAAATCAGGAGAAGCTTTTCTAATGAACAAAGATCCACCTGTATAAAAGAAAGAAAAAAAAAATAAAAATCCATAATACAATGAACCGTAAGGGAATGCAGCTTTATGTTTGTGAAATTGATTTGAATAAATATTGAGGATTTAAAGAAAAAATAAAATAGTACAGGTTGATGTTATCAGAAGATAAATATTTCACCTTTGTATTCCCAATGGGAAATGAAGACATATAGAAGAAATTAGAATATCTTCTGGAAAATTATAATAATGTGAAAATGATGGGGTTTTTTTGAGAAAATTAATTCAACAGAAAATTCCAAAGGAGGTATAAAACAAATCTTTCTTTAATATCACACTTTTAATAAAATTGAAGGTTACATATAGCCATTTGTAATTTTTCACCCATATTGCTATAGTGTGTGAACACTATTCTAGGTTTTACAGAATAAGTCTTCCAATAAATTCATTGAAATGGAGAACTGTAGTCATCCAAATTGCATTTGGGTATGAACCGTTTATCAATGTTCAAAATGAAGATTTTGTGGTGTACTTCTTTTTGTCCTCTAAGTCTGAATTCAGTGATTTTCCACCTTGTAAAGGAAATCTACATCAAAAGTAATAGACAACAATTTACTTGGGGAATACATTAAGAAAGAATCATTTACTTCAGCTAAACAACTTCTTTTATCTTCTGTATATTTTTCACAGTCGCCAAATATAAGATAAAGTTATTTTGGTTTTGAGTTCTTTATTTAAAATGATACTTATTTTCAGCTACAGTGCCTTTTGTACCTTTGAATATATGTTTGCCTTTAAATTAAGTTGGTAGCACTGCCTTCAACAACTTTATTTGAATTTAGTGATTTCACATCAAGATAGATTTCTATCTGAATCTAATTACATAAAGAAGATTTTTGTTTTCAACTATGTATTAGGAATACAAGTGTGTGTAACACTCTCGTGAAACTTGGGAAGTAGAAGAGTTGAAGAGCAAATTTCAAACAATTTCTTATTACAAGATTCATAAAGGATATTTTCACTTACTTATAATAACAACTACTCCGTATCACATAGCAATGTCATTTTTAATCTTTCAGTAAGTCTTACCATTTTCTTAAAAGTCCATGTTGTCCAATGTGTTTAGAGAATCTGGTTAAAGTATTTTTATTCATAGAAATAAAAATATTAAGTTAGACATCTGAAATGTAGCATATGATGCTGAAATAAATATATTCTCTTTTATGATTTGCCAAAATGTGTTTCTAGAGAAGATATAATTTATAATCAACTAATTATTCACCAAATCTTTTATGGAAACACATATTTCAATTAACGGACAGTGCAAGAAACATTAATAAATAGAAGAATTACCTGCTTAATTTCAAGACTGGAGCAGAGGAAACTTTAACACTTTGGAAAAGGCAAAGTAGTACTCACAAAGTATCTTCAGAAACATACTCCAACACTTTAATTCATTCAGTTTTCCAAAGATGAAAGGTATCCTGCAGTTTTCAAACTCCTTAGGCAAATACAGAGAACTGTTATGCAGCCTCTAAGATCAAATGACGAGTTATGAATAACATTTCCCTGTCCCAGGGCTGCGGTGTGGGTGGTGGGGGCCAGCTCTGCTGCAGGGTAGTGGTGACTTGGGATGAGGTCTAGGGGCCACCTCCACTTTGACCCAGATCCCTGCCCTAGTCCTCACATCCCTGCCCAGACACCTTGGGGCTGTGTCTGACCCTGGTTCCCAGCACCAGTCCTGCTCTGCTGCCCTTTGCAGCTGCGGGACCATGACCCACCTCCGTGATGTCCCTGCCCTGATGTACACCATCACCCACAACTGCCAGCTCACTTTCCTCAAAGAGCCGCCTGCCCCCACTACTCCCTGACACACTGCCCAGCAGGATTTTCACACAAATATCAAGTCCCACAGTGGCTGAGTGCACCAATGTCATCGTCCACTGAAACACACAAAATAGCAGAGCATGCTCGATATGTGAAGTGTCTTCAGTTCATTTAAAACATACTGGTAAAGTCTGAAGCCTTTGATTACAACATATTGCTTATGTTTCAGATAGTCCTAATGCAATCTCAATGTTATATTGAAAATAATGTCAGGCACCAGATGTTCCCCTTCTGCTATGTAACAATGAATGATTATTAGAGGTATGTTAACATTTCTATGGATTAAGACATCAGTGATAATGGGGAAAAATATTTTCGTTTCAACTCAATCTATAACTTGGTAGGGTTTTTTCAATAGAAATACGAGGCAATACATTATCAGAAGTACACAAAGGTTTTATGTTTCAGTTGAGATAAGAACAGTTCTTGCAAAGCAACAGCATTTAATTTGCTGTCACTATTAATTGATCTATATGAATGGCTACTGATAATATTGTGCTTTCCCTGATTTTGCAGCAGCCACTTCATTTTCTTCTGTAATTCACATTTCTTAGCAATGGCAAAGTGTCAACAGTTTTGTTCTTAGAAATTCTGTTGGAATTATTTTATGATGGTCTCTGCATATTGTCTTTTTGACTACGAGCATCTGAGAATTTTCTTATGAGAGAAAAAATGGAAAACCTCTATCTAGTTTTATAAGTTCTATTTTCATCAATTCATGAGAAATAATTTCTCCATTCATTCTGTTGAATCTCTTTTGTTCACTAGCTATGTCTAGATTTATTGAGAAGATGCAACTGTTGTAGACCCATGGCAATAAAATTCCTCTTTGGATGCAATTCAGTCCAAAATAAACACTATCTTGGTGTCTCCTTTTGTAGTCATCATAACAGCTCTCCAGCTCATACTGGGTAAGAACTGTGTTTCATACAGCAGAAATTCACAATGACTGTAAAAATTAGCTTTACACGTACAAGGGCTAATTCTTGTAGTTCCCTTCTCAATAAAATATGGGAGTTATTTCAAATCCAGGAATTTGTTGGGGGGAGGGAACGTTCTATGTTTTTTATCTTTCTTCCCAAGTGCTTTCTATAGGCATTCTGCAGAAAGCCCAACTGAGTTTATTCCTTTTATATGCACCGGAAATGCCCATAAACTTCCTTTCCACATCCAGCAGGCTCAATAACCTTGTCAGCAGCTCAGAGAACAGAAATTCATTAAATTGCTCATTTTCTCCTAGTAGTGACAACTCTAGTGCCAACAGTCATCCCTGGATAATGTCAAAATATTGAGGAAACAAATTACACCAGTAAGCAAACATCAAGGTTTGGAGATCCTGAGCCCTGTGCAGCATTTTTAAAAAGAAATTACTCTTCTTTTTCCCACCAAAAACATGGTATTCAAATTTATTCTCTTTTTTCTTATATTTGTCAAAAGAACAACAGTTGCCAATGAGAATTTAATAAGTGAAAACAGAATAATATTAACCATTTATTGGTAACAAGGAAGAGTAGTAAAATAATGTGTTCAAGACAAACCGCAGTTTAGCAAAGCAGGTACTACTGAGTGCCAGCTTTGTAAGATACCAATGCCAGTTTGTGGGAGGTAGTTTTTCAGCAGCAGCATCTGGCTTTTTGGCATACTCTCCAGGCTTTTTCACTGACAGTTTCACTTCCCTCTAAATTGGTCACTTGGCTATGTCATTTGTTGGGTGAATAGTCTGCTTTGCTCTGAAAAGCAACATTTTATATCGCCTCTCCTCCGGATTCTTAGCTCTTTCATTGTGGTTTTTTGCCTGTATATCTGCTTGATAGCACCTTAGTCTGTGAGGAGTCTCACTGGTATCAGTAGGATAACTCAGAAAGTTGTCCTGACGAGATTTGTCAGCATAGATATGCTAGTGTCATCATTCCAGAAAAACCCTTTCATAAAAGCAGAGATTATATTAACAAAAGGGTTCTTTTGAGGGTAGAGCTAATATCAATTTCCTAAATGAAAGAAGCATCTGTATCAACTGTAAGGGTTCTTTTTGCATGTGGACCTGCACCTCTGCTGTAGTGTTTTCCGATGTAAGTATATTGCTTTAGAGTTTCTGCCACCACACCCCAGAATCTGCACTGGTGCACTTCAAAATAATTTAAAACGTAATTTAAACCACAAAATTTAATGAAATAAGGAAAATTGAGTTCTCAAGGAGCCATGCATTCTCAGCAGAATAAAGACATTTTATGCCCAGAACAATCTCTGTTAGATATTCCTGTCTGCAGCAGAGATACATACGAAGCCCTTAGCTTCCTTCATTTGAGCTTCTGGTATGTATTTCTCCAGCTTCAGAAAATGCTATTATTTATGGCATTTAACTGTTATGTCTATTCACTGCTAGATAAAATAGTGACAAAAGTGATTTTTTTAAAAGAAATTCACCTTTTTTGTACTAAGCTTGGAATATTTTCATTTATTGAACTAATATTTACAGAAGTTTAAGAATTATCCTGTCAGTTTAACATGAAATTACTTCTTACAAATATATTTTTATGATTACTTTTAGTACTTGAACTGTTACAGGAGCTTGACCCCTACGATGGGCCCTGAGAATATCCACCCAGGTTGTTAAGAGAGCTGGCTGACATCATTGTGAGGCTGCTCACCATAATCTTTGAGAAGTCACAGAGACTGGGGGATGTCCCAGAAAACTGGAAGAAGGCAAATGTCACCCCCATCTACAAGAAGATCTGAATACTATCACCCAGCTTAAGACTTCTGAATGGAAATTATGTTGTGTTTTGCCTATCTCCCAGAAAATCTTCAGAGTGCTATAGAGAGACTTAAATCCTCATCCACAATGCTAATTATATATACGAGACAGATTTATTTTTCTAGAAAACAGTTTTGTTTTGTTTTTTTTCCCTAATGTACACCCATGCTCATGTATTGTGATCATAAACATGTTCTTATTTTGTGAAAAGTTTTGTTTTCACAGGAAAGGGCTTGAAGGAGATCCTATGAAATTATACGCCCATCAGTCTTATTTCAGTATGTGGGAAGGTTATGGAGGGAACTCTCCTGGGGGCTATCACAAGTCACCTGGAATAATGTGTTCAGTTTTGGTCCCCACTATACAAAAAAATATGTGGACAGACTGGAGAGGGCCCAGAGAAGAGCCAAAAAGATGATCAAAGGACTTGGAAGCCAGCCATATAAGGAAAGGCTGAGAGAAGTAGGTTTCTTCAGCCTTGAGAAAAGAAGGCTCAGGGAAGACCTTATCTCCATGTTCCAGTATTTAAAGGGTGGCTACCAATAAGACGGAGACTCCTTTTTTACAAGGAGTTACATGGAAAAGACAAGGGGTAATGGGCACAAATTACTCTTGGTGAGATTCCAACCGGATACAAGAGAAAAATTTTTCATAATAGAACCAATAGGCACTGGAATAATCTCTGCAGGGAAGTGGTGGTTTCCCCAACAAATTGACGGGGTGCTAGGCTATCGTGTCTAGACTATGCTTTTTACAAGAAAAGTTGGACCAGATGATCTTTGAGGATCCTTGATACTTTCCAACCTGCTATTCTATGATTCTTGATAATAGTGTTTCCATTAAATCTGTGTTGCCATATTTAGCTCTTGGCCCTATTTGTGAAAACCTAAAGACAGATAATGATAACTGGAACTTGTAATTCAAGGATTTATTTCCAGTTTTATGTTTACATGTATAAATCCTGTGGGCATGTGGCTATTTCCCATAACATTAATCTCACAAAATATTCTGGAGATTTCTAGTATACTGATTGTGTCACTGTGATTAGCAGAATGCTACCATCAAGGTTTGTCATGTTTTCAAATGCTGACATACACAGTCTCAGCTCCTCCATTATAAATAGGATATAAGGAGCTCTGAAAACTTGTCCTTTGAAATTGGTGCCAACATCATTATATATTCCAACAGAAAACAGATTTTAAAAAAACCAAACCAAACCAACCAAACAAAAAACCCCACCAAAACCACAAGCTTCTCTTTAGTACTTTTTTAACATAGAAATTCTGGGGATTTTTTTTCAGTAGCACAGTGTACAGGAAGACAAGACAGTTTTGCCACCTCATGAATTATAACAATGCCTAACACTCTGTACTTTGTAGTGCCTTAGGCTCTTTCTTCAAGCAACTAATTTATGCAATTGCAGATCTGAAATACTTAATTCTTTTAATAATGACTGACAAGCTGTGGATTTCATTCTGTAGAATATATTATAAAATCCTGTGTTCATGAAATAATAGGGAAAGTTTGGTACTAGTAGCACTTTATGTGTATATGTTTAGAAACAAAAATTACCAATGAAAAGTGAGATTTGAGATTAAAAAAGGGGGCTTATTCTCCCATTTATTGCTGTCTGGATCAACGGATGTCAACGTTTTAAAATCAATGCCAGCATGGAATTTAACAGAAAATATGTCTAGGAAAGTGTGACTATAAAAGCCTAAGCAGTGATGGAGAGACATCCATTTAAACATCTTGCACATCTACACTAAAAACAAAAACAAAACTTTTCACAAAATAAGAACATGTTTATAATCACAATACATGAGCATGGGTGTACATTTGGGAAAACAAAACAAAACAAAACTGTTTTCTAGAAAAATAAATCTGTCTTGTATATATAATTAGCATTGTGGATGAGGATTTAAGTCTCTCTATAGCACTCTGAAGATTTTCTGGGAGATAGGCAAAACAAAACATAATTTCCATTCAGCAGTCTTAAGCTGGATGATAGTATTCAGATCTTCTGTGACTGCCCAACTTAACATTCAAGAAGATGGAAAAATAGAAGCTTCGCCTTTATTACACTTGCTGAGATCACGAACGACAATGGAAAAAAAAAAATGAAAACAATTAAACTGAGGACAAAGTTATATATTACTTTTAGGAGGACCAAAATAGTACAATGAGGGTAAGGTTCTATATTCCATTGTATGTAATTATCACTTAGCCACCAGAAGCTTTATAGATCTGTTTTTCCAAATGAAAAATCAGGTTCTTGGGTAGAATTTCCCACGTCATCAGGTATATAGTCAAAATATGTCTTTACCATCGTTTCCTTATACTATTACATATAAGCAAGAGTTAGGTGGCAAGTCATAAGTAGATTTAGGTTGACCAAAAGCTGGCATTAAATAGAGCAAGTGAGAAAACATCTTATTAAAACCAGGGAAAATAATTAACAAAAAATGAGAAGGTTGCATTTTTACATTTTTTACATTCCAATTTCAAATCTCAAAACAATTGCCTTTCAGAAATTGTCTGTGTGCAACAATAACAATAGAAAAAAATAATAAAATTCTAATCTTTCTTCTTCTAAAATAATTATTATATTCTCTTTCAGATCAGTGAAATATTACAATCAACTCAAATAGAATTGGTTTTGATGTTCAAATTTGACCAGAGAATCGAAAAACATTTATTCATACAGCTGTAACACCCAGGAAAGGGCTGATTCTGGAGGACACTTAATATAGAAAATTCAGGACAAGCCTGTTTAACATTTTCATTAAAAAAAGATATTGCAAACATTTAAAATGTAGTGATAGGACACAAAAATGTTATGAGCTGGAAAGGAACCAGCCAGAAGTCAGTTTACATATTGATTGAACAATTATAGCTTCCAATTGAAGTTAAACTTAAAAATAAAAAAGAGAGGGAAAAAACCCTCAAGTTTCAGTTTGCTGTGAATTAACAATCCTATAACATTTTAAATTGAAATAAATATACATATACTCTAAATTGAAGAGAAAAAAGTGTTAATTCTTCTGTCAAGATCTGTGCTTCCAGCAATTTCTGTGTCAGTGGGCTTTCCACCAAGGCAGGTTATTCCTTATGAGTCACCTTAAAATGTTGTCCATACTATTTAAATGTTTCAGTAAAGAAAAGTTTCTGATAATTTCACTTATTTCTAAAATGACCTCAATGATTCAGAGTTTAGATCAGGATGCAGATTTTTTTTCACTCAGGATATATTTAAATGAAGAAAAAAAGAAGACAGAGGTAGGCAGAGCTGAATAGTCATATTCTCCTGGAGGTATCAGAGGCTGCAAAATGAAGAGAGCTTGTCATAGTGGTTGGAGCCAAGACCTTGAATGCCACTATCTCTGCCCAGTTTTGCTCTCAGTTTTCAGTCATGAAAAAAACAAAAAGCTAAATAAACTGCTGAAATAGTATAATTTAACCACTTTTTTATAGATATATACTCTTAAGAATATAGATAAATGGTGGGGTGGGAAATACAGCCTCCTGCGGTTCTCAAACTTCTTTCCTTTTAGGCCAAGTGTCAATTCAGGAGAAAGTTTTATGGTCAAGATACAAACCTTTCAAATATAAGTTGATTCAAAAACTCACACCACTACCTGATGAAACGCAGGCAGTCTGCCAACCATTTCACATTATCTTGTAGGCAAGAGGATCCTGCAGTCTGTTCACCATACTCTCCCCTGCCGTTTCCCCATGGTTGTAGCAACTGGAATAAAACAATATCTAGTAAGCACTACCCCAGCCCTCCACAGCTCTTCAAGAGAGCATTATTTCTGCTAGATGCTCACTAACACATATTCCTGAGTGCTCCACATTCCAGACATTTAAGCCAGAATAACCTTTTTCTCATATTTGAAAGTTTAAAGAGTTCACCTCAGGCAATTTTCTTCTTAGCCAATATGAAGTAAGTAAAATTATATTGTGAAGTGGTGCCAGCTTATGCAAATGTATCATTGGAATTGTTGTCCAGACAGAAGATCAGATATCATAGAACTTCAATGTTTCCATCATTTACAAAGACCAGCAAAGAATAGATTTTTCTTATACTACATTGAACAGATTACATTTTAAGATATGAATAAGATTAGGCCTAAGACTGTATTAAGAAGCTTCAGTACAAGAACCTGCACTGCCTACAGCAGCAAAACTATTTATCGACTATAGATCATATCACTAGTGGCACATCTTTCTCAGCGATTTTATTATACATCTCTAATTGAGAAGTTTATAACTTGGCCAAAAGCATTTCTCTGAGATGAAACTTCATGTAAAAGCCAAGAAGAGTAATAAAAGAACTAGTTTATTTTCATACATTTTTCTAATGAGCTTAACCAGCCCTACTACTTTAGAATTTTAAGAATTTACAATAAGGACCTTAAAATTTTATTACAATTCATTGCTGAGATTCCAGCCTGTGGTTTGGAGGATAGGATTTCTTAGGTAATAAAAAAATTAAGAGATACAAAAGGAATTTCTCAGATAACAACTGGAAAAATTGAGAAGCTGGGAGAATTTAGGATGGGTAGCTCTGTTAAAATTGGCTTTTCCATCCCTAGGTCATATAAATCCTGTTGATCAATGCTGAAAAAACAAGCTGACAAGTTTAAGAACACCTTAAATGGTCACCTTTCATTTGCCTACTCTGCATCTGTTGATGAGCCATCACGTCACAGTGAAATTTATGTGCCTTAGAGACAGCTATTTTCTTTTCTTATGGTAAGAAAATAGAGATGGTATTTGAAGGATTAAGCAGTTTTCAATGAAAACTAGGATTATTTTTCAATTTAAGGTCTTATCACAGCTAAGGAATGGTATAAATAGACGTATTTTAAATCAGTTCATAGGAGATGAAGAAAAAGTACTCATGAATTCCCCTCATGTTCTGCATTGTCAAAAAAAAAAAAGGTAGCCCTAGCATTAATGACTTTGAGAGACATTATTTGATAATTCAGACTAACACTGAGTTTATATTTCAAATTTCTAAAATATTAAGAGAAAAACTTTGCTTTTACTCTATTTGTAGTCATGGTCAGTAGGCAGCTTGATTTTTAGGCATTAATGCATCAACAATATAATCTGAAGGAAAATACTATTTACAATTGTTTTGCAACTAATATAGTCCAGAAAGGAACGGGAAGGAAGGGGTTGCTGTCTAGTCATTATAAAAGCACTGTCAGAGGCTATATTCCTAGGTTTTCTCAGATAATTCAATGCATAAGAAGCCCTGGTATCAAAGGTTTTCTGAGAGGTATGTTGGTGGGCTGTGTCTCATGGGTCTCCTGGGCCTGCATTTTTTCTGCTTCGGACTCAGGGCTGTGCTTAGCAGAGTTCACCTTTGTGCAAAATCACTTCTCCTCATTACCTGCACCTCTTCTTGTAAAGCAGTACTTCTACATCAGTCAACTTGTCAGACTGGCTTGCTGCAGGAGGACAAAGCTAATGTTTCAACCCTAAGGTATGTTACTGTTCCTTTTAGTTTCCTTTCACAGTTTAGGAAAAGATATATCCTGAATGTAGCTGCCAGTATCAGCAACACCCATTAGATATTGTAGTTCATGTCACAAGAAATGATTGCAAAGGATTTTGCTCTGCTTCACTTGTTCTGAATTCTGAATGACCTACATCCCTTTTCCCTAGACATCAAAAAAGAGACAGCCTTAATGAGAAAATGTCATTTTGCAATCGCTTTTCTCCTGCTTTTTGGAGAATAAATTCTGTAAATGTGATCTTCTAAACATCTACTGTTTGACCATGAATGGCTGATCTGAATGCTTATGAATCTGGTAGCTGCCAAATTTAGCCTGTATGTAGTCATGGGTGGTAGCTCTAGCTGCAATATTTTTTACAAAGGTCAAACAGGCAAATTAAAGGCCTCTGAGAAAAAAAGGCATGCCAAGGAATGACATTGTAAAATTGTATCCATATGTACATTTACCTTATATCTTGCAATACATTTCAGGCACAGAATTAGCCATCAGAAATTGTATCAGTTATCAGTAGGCAGAAGGTGAAGGATAGTTCAACAAATTGATGATGAAATGCTTTGGATAGATGCAGGTGTTTGGCAAACAGTCTGTCAAATATTCCAAGCAATGCTAGATAGCCTGTCCCAGCAAAATCCTATCTAGGACCAGGATACCTAAAAATTATGGACATAATAATTTTCAGATTTTCAATTCCCTATATATTTTCCTATATATTTTTTCCTATATTTTCAATTTCCACTATATTTACCTCCCCAAAACATATGATTAGAGGTCCTGTGTTGTGCTAGAAGCTGTAGAAACAGAAGGCAAATGTAGTCTCTGTTACAAATAGATTACAATCTAAGTATGTTTGTATATTATGCATATGTGTAATAATATATATACAATAGGTAAGCTTATCAGCTAATCATTAGAGGTCATAGTCTCTAAAAATGTAGTTTGAAACCTTTTTTTAAGAAGACAAATTAAAAAATCAATCCTAGTATTGTTCATTTACTTCAGTCTCATCTTCTTTCTGTTTCTAATTCCATATTTTTAAAATCTACAGTGTATCAGTTTATGATTTGATTGTGTGTTGCAATAATCTCAGCAGTGGGAGCTAGTGTCTGATTGTGGTTGAAGACTAAGTCTTTACACTTTGCTTTCAAAGACCTGGCAAAAGAGAGCTTTGCTTAAGCGTGGTTTCTGACACATCTACAGGTATCTTTTGTAATGTTCCCTGTCTAAAAGAAGAACAAATGAGAGTCTGAAGTTTCATAGCTGTTTTATTTCCTGTTAATCCACAAATTTCGTAACCCTTACTTTTGGTTTTCTTCGTAAGATGAAAGTATGAGCAAATCTGTGTAACTTCTGTATTTGTCATCTGACAGTTTACATTTTTCAGCTTTGTGTAATGTTATTTCTGTGATACCAAATCATCATTTACCTTACTTTAAAAAGATATCAACCTTTTAAAAAATAACAGGAAGGAGATGAATTACACATTGGTATTGCTACTCTTGATAGAATAGTCAAAATAACAGCCCTGCAGAAAAAAATGAGAAAACAAGAAAGCTTTACATGTTGTGTTCATGTCATATATTACGTGCAGGAAGCTTTTTCAGCTTTCGCAATTTATATTATCCTGAGAGTCAGTAGATCTTTGTAGCACAAGATCCTGGACTTACTGACTTTATCACTGACTATGCTAAACTTCATAAGGCAAAGACTTCATCCTTCATAAAGCTCATAGTACATCAGCTGCTTAATTTATTTATGTGAAATAAAATGTGACAAGTAGTGGTTAGGAAGGATGCTGAAAATGACAAGAGAAATTTTTTTTCATAGCTACAGGGATGAGCTGGTCATCCAGCCAGTGAAGGCACCTATCTTCCTGTCAGCTTGAGAGTAACCTAGACCTTTGTTAGCAGATGTTTGATGGCTAAACCCTAGACCCTCAGTAGTCTTATCAGGAAAACAAATAATTTAAACAATTTATTGCATTTATTGTTAGCTTTTTAGGTTTCTAAGTCTAAAAGCAAGCCTTTTGTACATTGTAGAAGTATATTTCTGTCAGCTTCTACAAAATGTCACTGCATAGAATTCTTTTGCAATCTCTAATCTGATCATTACCTTACTTGCAGCCAGTGCACCAACACTGACTCCACAAAAATATTTCCTGTCAGTATCTGCATTAGAAACAAAAGAAAAGTATTGTTAAAGTAGTGTAATAAGCATGAAGGTATTCCAGATACAGAAATGATCTTTGTTCTTATGGTAGAACTCAAATTACAATTTGAAGTACAACTAAATTCCTTCTCGTTATGTGCTGTATGGCTATATAAATTTAGTGGTCATTAAATCTCTTACAGGGGACCTGAAATGCACTTATATTCTCTTCTAGCCTATTGATGGATAATAGCAATGAAAGGGTTGTGGTATAGCTTTGCTTACACTTTTACAGTGGGAAGTGTATTTCAATACCTTATATTCCCATCTACTTGTGTTTGTTCAACAAAAAAAGTGGCTTCTTAATATAAATCACTGCTATTCCACTGATGTCAATTCGGCTGTGTTAGTTTAGCTGAACTGAAAGTCAGGTCCAGTCTATTAATCGTTCAGATGAAGTGAATGCTGCATTTAATTTGTATTTTAAGCTGAAAAAGGAAACCCATAACTTTTTGTTTGTATTGAAGGTTAGTTTTTTGGGTTTTTATTTTCCTTTCAGAGCATTCAAGAATTGTCTGCAACTGGAAAGGAAAATTAAAAGGAGTAACCTGGGCTTTCTTTTTATTAAAGATGTATGACAAAATTAATGAATGATTAGTGCAGCTTTTAATATGAAAAGCCCTAAAAACTGACTGTAGCTGTAGAAAGATGCAGATACTAACATCTGAATGTTTTTGGAAAACCTTTGACTTCAGTTTTCAGTGTGAATATCATTTTTTATTTCAAAAAGTACAGAATAAAGAAAACTTAGGCAGTATAAATCACTTCAGAAAAATACAGTTATTGCCTTGACTGTTTGTCTTTAGCCATTCTGATTTGATAATAAATGAGTTCATGCTGCTGTTTTCCTCTCTGTATAGTCATTAAATATATAACCAAATAATACTTCAAAGGGAATGCAAACAGATCAAAATCTTTTTATCACAAAAGGAGAAAGATTTAAGATATGTGTCTTCTACCTGGCAAAAGTGGAAATACTAGTATGTAGGTGGATTTTCTGATCACTAAAGCTTTATGTACTTTAGCAGTATTAAGGGAACTATAGCATACGATGTTAACACACCAGGCAGAGGTAGGCTGTCACCTAGGAAATACTTCTAGGAATTTTAGAACAAAATCCTGATCTGAATTTTCTGAAAACTAATTTAAAAGTGATAAAATTATTTCATATGACATTATCAGGTAGAAGAGAGACTGAAGAACTACTAGCCAGTCCAGTGTAGAAGTCACTCAAAAAAGCAGAAGACAACTCATGGATCTTTGAAGGTTTGTGTTTTAATACTGGAAACTCATTATGTCAAGTCTCGTAAATGATCTACAAATACATCACTGAGAGATTATACTTAACTATTTAGATACACCATTCATCTTTAGAGGATGCAAAACCAGGTATCATACTTTTTCCTGGTTGTGTTCTCTTGTTTTTGATGGAAATTCAAAATGGCACAATGTTCAATGGTGCTAGTTATAAGAATCTCAGTAAGAGCTGTTTATGAATCTAACACACTGACATTCCTATAAAAGAAAACTACAATAAAGATGGAGGTGAGTTTGTTTCTCTTAATGTAATCTGTTTTATTGCTATGTGAACTATACCAATTACATGGTAAGCTTGTACTTGTACCTAAATATAAGACTTTTGATTTTCAAGAGAATTTTTTAATCTCTAATTACTTAAATCTCATTCCAGTTTTGTACTCTCTGCTTCCTTAGACAGCATCTCTCAGTTTGATCTGAAGGTGTGTATGAATTATGTTGAAGGTAAACCGAAGTTCTACCCAATAGTGAAGCTAGTGATGAATGTAAATGATGCTACCTATGTTCACATTTACTTGCTGTGCTTTCTTGCCAAAGTTGCAGCATAAATTTTTACTTAATTTTGGTATTTATTCTTTTAAATAAATCATAAGTATGAAGAACATATGTTAAGTGATAGAGGTGGGTTTTGGGGTTTTTTTTTTGTTATAGAAGAAATATGGCAGTGGAATTTTTTATGAAATATAAATGAAAAGCAGTAGGATTTTCTTAAAATATGGTTGTTAAACATTAGCAACTTACGTGGAATTACATATTTTGATTTCAGTGCCTTTGTGTCTTACACAACACAGTGTGGAACAGTGTGAGAACGTGATCCCCTCTTATGGTTTCATTGGTATAATTTTTTGAACACTCACATGGTAAGTAGCATTTAGCTCTATGCACATCTTGCTTTTGAAAAAGCAAAAAAAGTCCACCCCTTAGAAATGTTTCTTATATTAATCTGCAATTCTAATACTGTAACTGTATACCAGTATACAGTATACAATTATTAGTTAAATAACTGTAACAGTATTAGTTTAAATAATAACTGTATACAGTATTAGTTAAATTATGAAATTCATGGTGATTAAATGGATTTGAATAGCAGCTCTATTAGCAAAAATTGGAGACATTTTGCTTTACAAAGGAATGTCAGATGATATTAAGAGATTTTTCTGTTTATTTGTCTGAGGACTCAGCAAAAGAATTTTTACTGCAACAAGGGTGACATTAGGGACTTCATCAAAATGATGCTTCTGCTGTTAATTTATGCTGAGCAAGGTAATGAAAAGTACTGATGGTGGAGAAGTGTTGAAGAATCATAAGCATCTATTCTGATGAAGATGGTATTTAAATTCAGAAAGGTATGAAAAAATAAGGAAAGACAGCACATTTAGTATCTTTCAGTGCACTTCACTGTTCTAAACTCAGGAGGCAATGAGGCCGACGCCAAAACCAGAACTGTCAAATATATGCTACTAAACAAAACAAAAAGTGTGAGTGAAGAAGAATGTCAGGTTCTAGTGAGAAAATTCTGCTTGCAACTCACTGCAAGCAGGAAGAAATGGAAAGGAAACTTTCTCTACTGTTTAGCTTAAAACTTATACACCTTCTGTAGGGAGAACAGGCAGGTACGTTGTACAAAATATGCTCCCTTTGGTAGTATCATATTAACTGACTTAGAGAAAAATTAACAGAAAGAGGAAAACCATGTTTTCTAAAACACAGGTTATTTTCAAAACTATGTTGTTTTTTGAACTAGTTTTACAGCAAATATAGGACACACTGGATACCTAGCATAAAAATGAATGAACTAACATGTAGTTCTGCTCTTCAAACTGACACAGTGAAAGAGAATACATACATATAGGATATCATTATTCTAAAACAGAAAAATGTGATCATTTGAATGGCCATACTCTGCATTTGTTGAGTGTTTATAGGGACTAACATCTAGACGGGCCTTTCTGATCTGAGCAAAATTTTCAGTGACTGCATTGCTCTGGTAAACCATACCAAAGGAATGGAACCAAATACAGTTAGCATCAGTGTCACTAATCAGAACTGATTTCTGTTTCCATATCGACCATTCCCAACACAGGCTGATAGACACAGGTTTTGTATCTACAAGTAAATCTGAATGAATATAAAAAGTAGTCTGGATATAATGCTAATGCAGAAATGAATAACGGAACTGCATAATTTCCCTATTCTCTATTTTCATGCAAAGCCCTGACTTTTGTATCCAGATGAGTTGGAATATTGTCTGCCATGTCACCTATCTCAGTGCTTACACATCTGCGTATGCATTATAAATGAAAATCCACTGGATGACTTCAAACTATTACCAAAAAAAAGAAAAAAATTTGTTATTTTGCATCATACCTATAGCTAAGGGTGCTGAAGTATCTACTGGACCCTATGCTAGGGATTGCCATGAAAGTTCATTGAACTCAATTTCAATTTGTGGAAACTATCTTAAGTGATTGGAGTATTTTGGCAGAATGAAGGGCAGAAAGGGCAGAATCAAGTCCAAGTGACTGAGAATACTCAGACAAATGCTGTATTGTAGCTGACTTTTCTCATGTGTTTAAAAGAAAAAGTATGTAAATATTTGGACCTAGTTTTTTTTTCCTCAGCCAAAAGTGTATGTAAAATTGCTGATAGTGACATTTATAGGAGAAGTGCATTTGGCAGTGAATTTTGGAAATTGTGTTTCATGAAAGTTTAATGAGCACTGTGCAGGAAGACTGCAAATGCTGCTCTGTGTCACTGTAACAATTGTCATGTGCAGATAATGATGCTAAAGGATAACATTTCTTTCCATCTTGTTTTCCCCTACAAATTTATGGACTGGATAAAGCATTCCAACTCTGTCCCCACACTCACCTTTCCACAAAAGCTTTCATTATGACAAGCAAGGAAAACATATTCATACATTTCTTAAATCTCCTGGTCTTGATAATGACCTCCAATTCTTGCATCACTGAATGAGCAGTCTTTTCATGTTGGGTATTAATGTAGCTGATGCTTGATGTAACTGTAAAATGCATCAGATTCTCATTGGAAAACATTGCCATGCTACTGAAATATAAAAATAGCATCTGCAGGTCTCTTGTCTTTGTTTTAAATTGCAGCGGACAATACCTAAAAATCAATAGAAAGCTATGTTGGGAGTTCTGTATGTATTTTTGGAATTTGCTTTATAACCTTTTGCTATTATTCAGTCAGAGAGGTAGATTCCAAAAGCAACCTTCCTGCTGCTTTCTGGTATCTCTTTCAAAAACACAAACTGTTGTCAATCTGTGGGATAATGGTTCATTGCAGTTATTTCAAAGGTAATATAGATTACCAGAAAGTGGAAGCAGCTGTCAGGAGGCCTGACCAGATAAATGGGATTCATTTATGCTCCATACACTGCTGCATGTGAAACAACTCAGGAAAGAAATATGGATTCTCTGGTACCTTAAGGTCATAACTGTGCTGTTCTCAACAGGCAGGATGTGAATCTGTACACAACTTTATACTAATCATTCAGCAGAAAAGTTGAGTCCAGCCTGGCCCTCATCTTGAGGCAGGTGCATGAGCTGATTAAAAGGAGCTATGCAATCACCGGGACTTCATAAAAAAAGTGATAGTTGGTGAAGGTATGTTACACAAAGCCTATGAATTGATGACTTAGACATTTTGGGTTTGATAATGATTTTAATAATTTAACCATGAATATTTAATAGTAATTAGGTTTTAACACTTCATATTTTTTAAAAATTAAACTTTTCAATTTTCCATATTTTCTTACCTCTTATTAAGCATTAATATTTGATTTGTTTGAAAGGCTTTTTCAGTACAATTTGAAAGTTTTAGGCTACTTTAACAAGAAGCATACAGTTTATTCTGTAAAATGTACATTTTAATAACTGCCAGGTATAGCTACTTTATTTCTGTAAAAGACATTAAAACATCATATTTTCCTGCAGGAAAAAGTATGAAGAAAAGTAGAGGCAGTAATAATGAAATCTGCCTTGTGTGTCATATACGAAACACTAGCCTAAACCCCTAACCTGCATGAGAAGACTGTTTGTCCTGGGTTCAGCTCAAACCACGACACTGTTGAACTTTGCTGCTACATGGCAAGCACCGTTACATTTCCACATTGTAGCTTAGCAGAATACATATACAGTTCTATACCAAATGAACACATACCAAGCACATGTACAAAATATGCTCGAATAGATCACTGCTTATTTTCTGACAGCATGATCTATCTGAGGTTTTCAGCCTGACTGAAAGGGCTGAAGTGTGGGTAAGACCACTGTAGAAATGGTGTCACAAAAGAAGGCTTCTTACAGTGTAAGGGAGATTAGAGTTCATTTCAGAGCATTATTTTTCCCTTTCTGTTGTTTGTGATTATCTTCTTGAAACAAAGGTAAAAATTCTTGAACCAAACAAGGTGAGAATGCTTGGGGTTTATAAGGTTATAGTTGAGAAGGTGTTTTTGAGTCTTTCAGGGACAGTGCTAGCAAAAGGAAGAGCTTCATGATATACTGAAGCTGCGAAACATTTTGCAAGTAAAATGCAAAAAATCATGAAAGTATGAGCTGTCTATTTTTCCAAAAGGCCATTACCTGACCAGTATGTCCAGAATCCAACTGGAGTCCCAGCATCACAGATGATCTGTTAAAATGAAAGGCAATATTTGGTGGGAATATGCTGACAAGGAACCAAGAATATTGGTCACAACTGGAATCAGTTTTTGAATGAGTGGAAAGGATAGAAATGTCATAAGCCAAAGAAAATTAACTTGCTAATGATTAACACAAAAAGGTTGATATAGAATGTTTATTAAATGGACATTGCAAGACAAGAATATGTATTTGTATCACTTCAGCCACGAAAAATGAAACTGCTGTCAAAGAAAAGACATTGGCTTTAGTAAATGTTTGTTTCAACTTTACATTAAAAGTGTTCTTCAACTGAGAGCCTTCAAATCCTTTAGTGACAAAAAAACATGTCTGCCTATTAAATGAACAATCCCTACATATATTTTAGCATAAATCATTCATGTATTTTCATGTTTCATTTAATCCAATATACTTGGAAAAACTCTGCATACTTCAACATTCTGTGTAACAGAAATTCCTCATGGATTTCTAGAATAAGTGCTTAATGTAACTGAGAGCAGCAAGATGGAATCTCCTTGAGGCACTCTGGATTAACTGAAACAGCAATGTTTTCCATGGAGAATTTTTTTAAATCCAAGCTTGAGGGCTTTATTATTGTACAAGAAATGTAATTAACATTTTATATTTATAATCTTACAGCACCTTGGGGGCATTAATTGGCCAAAGCAGTGTCATTACACCTCTTCTACAAACTGCTAATACTGGACTTGGAGGAGCCAAAGGCTCCAACATAATTGGCCACATGGGCAAGGAAAAGTCTCCCTTTAGTTCACATTGCCAAACCTGTTTGCTTGAAAGGAAACTGTGTTAAGGGACTGTCATTGGCCTCATCAGATCTGAGTATAGTAGATATTACTTTATAACCATATCCGTCCTTGCATTCAGCTGGAGCTGAGCTAGTAAAGCAAGAAAAAAGCCCCTCCTAAACAAGCAAGTAGAGGGTTATTTTCTTTTTATCTGAAATGAGGCAAAGAGGAGAAGGATTTTAAATTGTGGATGCTTAAGCAGCAGGTTTTTTTGACAAGGAACCAATTGCAGGATTATAAGGTAGTGTAAAGTGATTCGCACAAAGATAAAAAGGGCAATAAGTGGGCAGATTTAGGAATCAACAGTTCAAATTGCAGGAGGCCTACTCTACCTTTATTCCTGACATTACTAAAACCAAGAAGTTGGGTTCTTTAAAAAAGGCTCATATTTTCTTTTATAAAGACATAAATACACTCTTCTAGATGATGTCTGAATGGTCTTGGTCCTGTCAGGAGTCTTCTCACATTTTTTTTACAGGTAGTGTCAACAGGGTCTTGGACAGAAATTTTTGGTGAGAAAGAATTATACCTGTGACCTTGATGCAGTGCTAACCTTTAGATTTGATCATTTTTCTTCTCTTTGAGGCAGATTTTGAAAACACAGGGTAAGAATTTCTGATGAACTCAGTAATCTTTCCTTGCTGTGATCTCAGGCTTTTTGACAGGTGAGTGTCACTTCATGAAAACCATGACACCACTTCTATGAATCCTAGTTACTTTTATTGCAGCTATCTATTTCTACTCTGCACTAGATGAATCAGCTTCATTCATTCAGCTAAGATCACAATGAAACTGATTTCTTAATGTGCATGTATCAATAAATTTGTCTATTTAACACACTATATTTGAGCCAGCCTGAGTGTTACACAACTAATTTTGGCTTGTCTAATGGTCACTAAGAAGAAAGTGGCTTGTTGTAACCCATGCTGACAGTGATAAAGAAATCCAGACAACCTGAAAGATCTCTTAGCATCTTGACATTGAGCCAGAGAGCTATTATGACACCTGAAGACACGAAGGTCAGTCTGAGGTAGGAGTGTAGAGAGTATCCATCCCAAAGACAAAATGTTGTCACTGACCTTAAAACTGAAGTGGGGAGAGAAAAATAGGAGTGGCATGGAGGGAGGGAGCAAGGAAAAAGATTTGCTAAGCAGAACACTTTCTTGATGGGCAAATCGACAACCTGTGATGGAGCAATTACAGAACTTCCAGCAAGCTCGTGTAACTGTGCTGATACAATTTTATGGCCAGTATAGTGCTTGTGGGAAGTTCTGTCCGTGTTAATTAGTGTAACTATTTAGCTTGGATGCAGAAGTGCTTCGAAATACTGTGTGTGACTCAGGAGAAAAATAAATTATTTTTAGTAGATTTAGGCACCTTACTTTTTTTAAGAATGCAAAGTGCTGAATGACCAGTGGAAGAAATGTTGTCACAAATGCTTGTATAAATTCAAAAGCAAATTTCAACTCCACTAATTGTTTTAGAAAAGTTGATTAGGAAAATAAAGTTTTTGGGTTTGGTATTGTTATGAAAATTCATTCACTGTGGATTTCAGCATACCAGCCTGCTGCTAAATAGTTTGTTATTTTTAGGGTCTGACTGACAGACAATTTCAGAGCAAAAAATACAGTGTTGTGGTAAAATAAACTCTAGATCTAACTATATGTAGTCTGGATACCTGCAGTCTGTAGTTTAGGGTGTTTATCTTTTCATGAATGTGACTTACTTTGAAATTAACTTTTCCTTTAGAGACTAATTTTTTCACAAAGCTTAAGCAAATAGGACCTTTCTTAACAGTTGCTTCTCTCTGTAATGTTCTGCTTTCAGTACAGTAAAATCCCTGTGTGCCTTCAGAATGCCGAAGATGAAGTAACTCTAGTCTTGAAAGTGAATTTTTTTCTAATATTAGTAGAACTGTGTTGTTTGTTTCCAGGCAAGTTGGAAAGAAACTACACCTCTGTATTGATTTCTTTAGCATAGATATATGTGGTATGTTGGTGAATGGTCTTATTAATATTCATTAAATTCTAAGTAGCTCTCTTTTTAATGTATCTATTTAAGAAATGAATAATTCATGCATGTATAGGTAGCTCAGTGCTGTCACTTAAAGCGTAGACCTTTGCTGATCTAAGAAGGTATTTGAAATGAAGGACACTTTAAGATGTGCAAAGCAATTGAAACATTGAACGCTGCTCATCTTCCTACCACCAAGGGCATTTTTTTAATGTTGAATATTTCAGTGACTCATCGCCCTTCTTAAAGCAACCATTTTCAAATATGCTTTAGTGGAAATGTACATATAAATGTACATATAACTTACATATACACCCATACTTTACAAAAGCTAAAATAATTATGATTTGTTCAATGTATTAAAGGCATGTGGACACTTGTAAGGCTTCTTATTCATATATGTGTTGCTAATTAGTGAGAATGGTGGTTTTGGAAAACATGATATGTCTGTCATAAACAGATACTGTGACAGAAGGTAGGTTTATATTGTATAAGACACTCATGTTGGTTTTAGTCCTACCTTAGGCTTTGTACCTCTTGCGGCAGGTCTTCACTTCTCAGTGTTCGGGAATCCCAAGCCTCATGTTTAGTCTCCACTCCTAGAACACACAGCATACCTATTTGCTATCTGTTCGGGACTTGTATTTATTTCTGTACAATGTTTTGTAAGCTTGTTTTCACATTTGTGTATCAGGATGGACCACAATTGTAGTTAGCTTCTGGCTTTATATGTAATATGAGTGATTATGATTAATTATATATGATATAAAGTTATTAATAACAATATTTATGACTATTTGTAAAGAAAAGGTGTTAAAAACTGCTGACATTTTGCTGACAAAGTTAAAAGTTATGATGTCTGGAAATATATCAGTATCTGACTAGATGACTTCATTTAGAATAAATTGTACCTACTTCTTTGAGGTTTTCTTATACATTTTTTCTTATAAAAAGTAGCAATCTCAATATAGGTTCAGATGCCAAAGTGAAGAGTCCCATATAAAATATACAGAAAACATAAATTTGCTTCTTTGTATCTGTACCTATAGTCAGCAAGGGTACAGTCTAGAAGGGCAGTAAAAAGGCCATGTCAAGAACATACAAAGGCATAGTCCTTGTACACAAGAAGCTCAAAAATCTCTGCAATGCTTTCTTTCTCAGTCATGCTGTCATCCATGGTATGCTTTCCTGTATTGTTTATCTTGATGTGACTGCAGGACATGTATCCCTTTCTGATAGTCTTGAATACAAAACTATTTAAAATGAAATATTCCCCTTCTACCCCTTAGAAGACCTAAAAGGCAGATCGTGGACAGAAATGTCCAGTTATCTGGACTATAACTAAAATCTGTGAGACTGAAGAAAGAAAGGAAACCCTTGTTGTCTCCACCCATGAACAGTTTTAGTATCATTGGATAAGAAAATTCAAATTTTACTACAAAACTTTGAAAATTCTTTTGAAGTATTGTTTGACATGGTGAAAAATCATAATTTCAAGAAATATTGAGACTTAAAATAAGAAAACCACAAGATATGCAAAAATGTGTCTTTCCAGTTTACACTGCTCAGAAAACACGTAGCCATGAATGCGTATATTGGATACCTGGTCACTTTTTCTTGTACTTTTTTTTTTATTTTTAACCACTTCATTTTATGATAGCTTAAGTAAAGAAACCAAATTTGACCCACTCATGCTATACCAGTTGTTAGAAAATATCTAAGCCACATCATGGATGTTTTTATGCTGTTGATTAATCCTGGCTTTCTCGCACACAAAATCATAGTAGAAAAAAATCCACAACAGTTTCGCCTTTGAGAGTTTTGTGGGGGAAAAAAAAAAAAAAATCAGCTTTGGCATTTATGCTCAAGCTGAACAGAGTTTCTGTTCATGTTTAGTGTGCAAGGCTTCTACACTGATTTCAAATATTTGTAGTGTAAACAATAAGAAACCAAATAAAGCAGTAATGGTCATGCTTAAGTCAGTAAAACAAGAACAGGTTCATAATAGAATAAAACTAATTTCATGTATGCAGAACAAGAAAAAGGATAGATTTCATTTCTTTGGCTTCAGGGAGAAGGAGGGAAATCAGTGGAAAGGAGCACTCTAGAATACCTCCAGCATCCTTGTACTCACAGTGTCTAAAAAAGATTCATTGCCCAACCCACCGCTAGCCTCATTCCTCTTAAAACAGCCTCCTGCTTCTGTGCTATACAGAGAAAAGCCTTTCCTGTGACATTAGGGGTAGACTCAGAATGCCTCCAGCAGCCTTACACATGTTTTCAGCTATATGTTTCACTTCTATTTTATGGCCCAGTGAATTTTTCTCTCAAGTGTGTCCTGTTATTTGTTTCATTTCAGTCAGCTTTGTAAGAGTGAGACCAGATGTGGAACATCCATGATAAGGCTCAGAAACTGAATGAAAAATCATCAAATTAAATTTCTCCTGTGCAGCTGAAGTGCAAGATGATGTCCAGGAATACCTATTTGCTAGATGAAGCAAGAAAAATAGAAAAAATCTGAAACCACAACAAGTTTGATAAAAATAGAGCGATGGTTCTGTCACGTTTCACAAAGAAACCATGTTGCAGAAGGCACCCCTAAAAAATTACATTAATTTGACTTTGGAATATCTGTAGAAACTATTGCAATAGTAATGCAATGTCAAATAATCCTGGGGCAATTTCTATTCCAACTTCACTGAAAACTTTTGTCAGATCAGTAGAGACTAAAAGAGAAATCTGACCTCTGTTCCTTATAACAGTGCTATAGAAAGCAAAAATAGCTAGGCAAAGCCAGAGAAGTACTGCAGAGGGAGACATCTTCTGGTAGCCTCATCAACAGTGCCTAATTGGTCACGTGAGATAGTATCAAAGTGTTTGTTTCATTGTTTCTCATTGTCTCATTTCATAGACATTCTGAGTTTTGTCCCCTTTCTATTTTGATTTTGCTATAGTATGTGTGTATAGGGAAGTTCCTAATAGCTGTGCAAAATAGAAATGTTTAGCTCTGAAGAGCTTCTAGGAAAAAAGCTGACAGTAAATTTCATTATTTTTTAGTTCTTGTTGTCTAATTCCACAGGAGAAGGACCACTTCCCCATGAGATGTCAGCCTGTTGTGTAAAGAACTATGGCACTACATTCTGACTACTGCACTGATGCAGCTTAATCCAAAATAATTTCTTGCCTGAGTTCAGCCTGACCAGATAGACAGACAAAAGAAAACTAATTGATTTGTAGTCCATATTTCCTACATACAGAGGTAGGAGGTCAACAGGTAATTTTGAAAAAGCCCCAAATGCTGTGACTCTGGTCCAAAGTATTGCTACTGAGAGCAGAAATATGTTAACTACTAACTGTGCATAGCCAGCACACTATGACCATGAAACCTTTAGTTCCTTGTCTTGCATTGCAAACTAAAACCAGAGAAAGAGCATGCATTACCTTGAAAACAGGGAGACAAGTACTCCTTCCTGACCTATTGTTAAAAAAGTAGTATGCCTCATGCTTTCAGCTCACAGAGATGCTACGAAATTCAACAACCTTCTCTGCCTCTTACATCTTGTAGAAGCAATTTGCATTCTGTCATGTTCTCTCACACATGGTGTTCAAAACAATTAAAAGAAAATTGCACCCATTTTGCTCAGTGTAGCAGGCTGAAAATTTCAAAGGTAAGAAGCACTTCTCAGCATGAATAAACTGTGAAGTCCTTCTGAAAAAAAGGTTTTTAATGATAATTGACATTAAAAACTGTATTTTCTAATACATTTCACAGCTTCTGCTTGTCGAGAAGTGCATGTTTTCTTTGAAACTTTCTGCTTGCTACACTGAGCAGAAGTGATACATTTTCTTTAAAATGAAAACTAGTGAACCTTTTTTTTAGTGTATTGAAAAAAGATGCTATCCAAGGCTCACAAGAAGCTCTCCTTTCTCCCCATGCCTCATATTCATATTCATCTGGGTAGCTGTAAAACACAGAGAACAAGAGGCTTATACACACCGCAGTGCATCTTCTTTCAAGTGCCTGAGAGAAGAAAATAACTTTCTCACTCCATAAATCTAACTTAGATAGCACGAATAAAAGTGCCATTCTTTCCTCTTCCTTCAGCCAATAGCCCTCTCTCTTGGCATTCCTTTGATCAACAATGTATACTGGCAACTGAGTAACTGTAAAATCAATGTCAAAGAAAGAAATCTTATGGGACAAGATTGGTTCGGGGGGTGGGTTTGACACCCCAAAGTGAAAGCTTGTGCAGATAAACTGAGCTGCATAGATATTAACAAGCATAACCATGCTTGGTAGCACAATTCAGACATAAAGTCCTATCAACAAAAGTATAAATAATTTTACAACACAAAAATAAACGGAGGAGGGGTGGACAATTCTTTGGTTTCTTTGAGCAAAACACTCAATTATCTTAATAAAATAAGTAAATCCTTTGGGAATGAGACTATAGAAACAGCTATTCCTATTCTCCAATAAGTTAAAGTGCTCTTAACTTAAACAGGTGTTCTATTCTAAGGAGGAAGACCTAAAAGAGAATTACTGGGTAAAATAAACTGTGGGACATATGGATGTTGTGACAATAGAGAGAGCAAATGCTAGCTGAAGATTATGAAAACTTTTAAAATAACCTTTCATAGTTGTGGAGGTCAACAGTTTTGGTGCTACACAAGAGTAAAAATGTCACTAAAAACATATTTAACTAGTCAAAACCAGCTAATTGTTGAGTTTAATTTTACTTTTGCTTCCCTCCCTCTTCCCATCCTCCCATTACATTTTAACGAAAAAATAAAGTGAGAAAACACCTATTATATCTTTATTATGTACTTTTCTGCAAGATTTCAGTTGTGAGTAAGGATTGAATCCTGATTTCTTTGTTGAAGATAGGCAGTTTTTCAATGAGTTTTTGATTTAACCCTGACTATAGTTTTCTAATAGGTAGATTTCCTGTTTCTTTTATTCATTCAATATATTATAGCTCAGAGTGCTGAGATTCTCAGAGGCTTTCCCTCCTTTGTGTGATAATTAAAGATATTATTAGTAGTATTCGAGCCTATTGGCATCATAGTCGAGAATTTTATTACCTTTTGGCTTTTTCAGTAATATTAAATAATGAAAAAGGAAGCTTGCAGTACATGGTTGATAAGTAAAGGTTTTCTTATAGCATGTAAGGAAAATAATTCTATAGTTCATCTATTTCAAATAGAAGGGGAAAAAAAATCACCCCTTAATCTATTTCCTGTAGATAGGATACTGTCCTGAGTTCACAGTAACAGTAATTTTTCTTCTTAGTACCTGGTGCAGTGCTGTGTTTTCAACATTAGTCTGAGAACAATGCTGATAACACACCAATGTTTTAGTTGTTGCTCAGCAGTATTTACTCTGATCAAGGACTTTTCAGTCTCATGTTCTGCCAGTGAGGAGGGGTGCGAAAAGCCAGGAGGAAGCAGAGACAGAACACCTGACCCAAACTAGCCAAAGGGATATTCCATACCACAGCACGTCATGCCCAGTATATAAACTGGGGGCAGTTACTTGAAAGGCCCAGATCGCTGCTCGATTCAGGCCAGGTATTGGTCAGCAGGTGGTGAGCAATTGTATTGTGCATCACTTGTGTTTATTGTTTTCTTTTCTTTTTGCCATTTTAGTTTTATATTCTCTCCCCTTGTTATTTCCCTTATCATTATTATTAGTAGTAGTAGTGGGTTTGTATTCTACTTTAGTTATTGGACTGTTCTTATCCCAACCCGTAGGAGTTACATTCTTTTGATTCTCCTTCCCATCTCGTCTGGAGCCAGGGAGGGGAAGAAGGAGTGAGAGAGCAGCTGCATGGTGCTGAGTTACCAGCTGGGCTTAAACCACGGCAGATACGGACCTTAATTGCATGTAGCCACAGCTAAAGTATTTTTCCAAGAGATAATTAAGTCCATTCCCCTGCCATGAACAGTGTTGACTATATCTAAATCATTCTTGCAGTTGTCTGTGCAACCTTTTCCTAAAACTCGCATGACTGGAGATTCTAGGCTCTCCTGTGAAATCTGTTTCCAAGTTTAATTGTCTGTACCATTAGAAATTTTTTTCTTGATTTCTGACCCAAATCTCCTCACTAGAGATTCAACCTGTTATGTCTTATTCTATCTCTATTGTCTTTAAAAGTATTTCCACCCTCGTTAAAGGTATCTTTCATGTGTTTGACGACTCTTAGAACGTTTTCTCTTCAGACTTTTTAAGATTAAATTGACTTTAATTCATTAACTTTCCTCATAGAAAACTTACATGTTTTCTTTGCTTTTCAATGTTCTCCTTAATTATCTGTGGATAAGCTGCAGAAAGTCAACATCTTTTTTGATATATGGTGTCATGGCTGGACGTACTGGCACAACTGAGGGGTCACTGACTGTTACATCCATTTGTCATAGCATTTCCTTTCGTGCCTTAGCTTTTCTGATTTTTGTTCCTACATATTTACATCACCCTTTTATGTTTGTTCTGCATTGCAATTTAACCTTGTTTCTCTGCTGTGTGCATTTCATGAATGAGTCATGTTAATAAAGATCTCATGAGTTGTCTATTGGTTATTTCTTATCTTCATATTCTGATATATAGCTGCATATTAAATGCAAAGGCAAGTTACAGTTTGCAACTTCATAAGTTCTAGGTACTTGACTTTCCTAATTATCATTTAATATATATTTTTCACATTTAGTTAATGTTTAATTTACCTTCGCACATGACAAATGCTCTGATTTTTCAAACTATTAAGTGAAAAGAGGAAAGGGCTGTCAAAATAGCAAAAACCCCTTCAGTCTTCAGATTCTTTTCAGATTCTTACTTTTTCTTCTTTTCATTCTTTCCTTATAATTCATGTAGAGAAGAAACATGGGAACTTAACTGTGTAGTTGATATCTGTCTTAACTGTTTAAGTGAAAAGCTGGGCCAGCTTCATATTTAGTAATTACTGTCTATTTCCATACCCCTTGTCACTTCTTCAGTGTACTCAAGTGTTTCTAATTTTACTTCAGGAATGGCCTCAGTGACAAAGAAGTGTGAATTCTGGGAAGATATCTATGTAACAGTATGTAATGACTCTGAAAATGTGTAATTCCAAATCTTACAGCCTGCGAAAAGTTGGCACCTGAATGAGCAAGACAAGTTTGACTTTCTGCTTTGGCAAGGAGGTAGGCTGCACAGTCACTGAACAGCTCCCTGTTAGTGCAAGGGGCGACCCTTTGGCCAGCACAGCCACCACCCAAGGGCCCCAGAGAAGTGCAGGACATCCCCAGGGAAAAGCCCTAGGGCAAGCACTTACAAAAGCACTCCTTCTTTCCACCACAAAGCAAGGAAGGGAAGACAGGCAATGGCCTGTTGACAAAGTATCCTCAGTATTTCTATAGATTAGGGTGACACCCAGAATACTCACCTGGATTGACTTGTTTAAGGAGAGGAGAAAATAAAAAAGTGCTTAATTCAAATAACTTCTTCTATAAAAAGAGCTAAGAAAGAAGTCAGTTCATAGGCAGGAGACATTCTTGCTGAGGAAGAGGAATTGCACTGCCACTGGGACAGTACAGTAATAGACTCTGAAAGCCTGTTTGATTCTTCTATTTTGCCAATTAAGAAATCAAACCTACAGAAGGTAAGACTAAAGACTATAATGTTTTCTATAATTAATGGCACATTTATCTTTTTAATAACAATAAGAAATTTATAATATAAACTCTCAACATTGTCAGATCTAAATATTCTTAAAATGTTAATAAAAGGTTTTTATTAAAATTTAAGTTCTGAATGACCCGTAAGAAGGGAGGAAAAGAATGCATTCAGTTGCATTTACCACATACTCCCAGACTTAGTCATGTTCATTCAGCATTATCCTAATACTGTTTATACACTGAGCAGGCATTCAGAATGCTTCTTTCATGTTCTGAAAGCAGAACTAAGAACCACTTAATTCGTAAAGAGCAATCCAAATCTCATCAACACATACTACATTCAAAATTTATATTTCTGCTGCTCATCTATTTTTTTGTAAAGAGAAAACCCAAACATGCCAAACCCAAAACGTTTTAGCAAAGTTGTCCGAATTCAACTGGTGTTTTTGCTGCCTCTGGGAATGTGGCTTTGTGAAGAACTGTTCATCCCCTAATGCCTGAAAGAAGTCAGTTGTGATCAGAGGAGTATTGTCTTCTGCACAGATCAATCTTTGGTCTTGATATATTTTAAATAAGAATGAGAAGGCTATATGGCAGCTATGTTCAAAGTATGTGTTCAGAGTAAGACAAAGAGGATTTCTCATGCTAGATCATGAAAAAAGGGTAAATGTAAACTAGTAGATAATCATAGTTCTTGCTTAAAAACAGAAATAGAAATTACTGAAAATAAACCAAATAAAGAAAATCGTAAGGTGGATACAAGAGTTTATTGTGTATGGACAGTTAAAACAATTTTAATAACATTTGGGATGATATTAAATCCTGTCTCTGGCAGATCAGCATGAATGTCCATACATACACACAATGTGGATCCCTGTTGTGTAGAGGCCTACATGGTCTGTCTGCCCAGCAGTTAATCAGAGAGCCTCTGCAGCAGACTCATTCTGTGGGTTTCATAGCTGGACCCTGAGGCTGATAGCTCCCCTGGGGCAGCCATTTAGAAGTACTGGAGCTCTTTCTCCAAGTATGTTACTGGGGTTTCCCCACCTGCCACGCTGCCTCTATGCACCTTGTGTTTATGAAGACAAGCCGTTTAACATGCTCATTGATATTCCTGTGATAGCCTTAAGAATAGTCCAGTCAGGTTACTTTTTGGGTTCCTCCTGCCGTTGTTCTATGTTCATCTGTGTGTGTGTTCCATGTAACCTAACAGTCTTTACTCAAAGACTAACTTGTAGAATCAAAACTAGCAATCTTTATGTATACAAAATTGTTACATCAAGTTTCTACAGTTTTCTTGTTGGCATACTCCAACAATCCAAATGGATTTGCTTTTGATTTATTCTTCAAAAAAAAGAAAGTAATAATTGTGCCCTTTTTTTTAATTGTTTACATTTATGAAGATAAAATTAAGTCAACTAGCACATATTTACTTATAGATACTCTTACAGAAGTGGATTACATGTGTGTGCAATTTTTAGTTTTGCCAGAGTTTTTTACTGCCTTCTGCCTAAATCAGAAGCCAATTGTGTTAGTTACACAAGTCTTTGCAGCTTATGACTGTACACATTGCTCAGGCTGGAAATAATTCTAAGAATTTCTAAATATGGACATTTCTTTTAGCCATCGTAAAGGGCAGTTTGTATTTATCAGTTATTGGTAACCAAGCTATAAAACCTGAAAAACAGGAAGCCAAGGGAGATGGCATTATATTTTACAAAATTCAAATAATTTTGTAATCATATTTAGTTCTGTCTTTATCATTCTGCCTATACATCAAGAAGTTGCGCATTGTTCACCAGGAATTTCTTAAAGTATCCATATTCTAGAATAGATAAATAGGTTATCTTTGAAACCCACATGACAACATCAAATTTTAGATGAGTTATCAAAAGAAATTGGCTGGCGCACAATGCATGCTTTTTACTGACCTATTATTCCTCTTTATGGTTACTGGATGCACACTGACATGAATCAAAACACTTACAAATAAGATGTTTTTCTCTCTACCTGCACACAGAGAACTGCCTTTACGTCTCATTTTATTCTTCCTCGGTATAAAATGATTGATTGATTGCTCACAGCTTGCATGACTCCCCGCTGCCCTAGATCCATCTCTGCTCTTCACACTCCATACAGTTCTTGCATCATTGACTTTCTGCCAGCCATTTTGCTGCCAGTGCATGAGCTGACATTTAATGATCTTTAGACGCAGTAATGTCACATTTATCGCTCTTTATCGGTTGTGACAGACCTAAATTCAAATGCAAACATGAAATGCAGACTGAATCCAATTCAACAGTGATATGTTTTTGAGTGGCATCCGTCAAGGCATGTTGAGAAAGAAGTGAAAAATGACCTGTTTCTTCTTATTTTATAACTACAAATAACAGTTTTTCAGGTCAGCTCTAAAATATTTTTCCTTGTAGTTTTCAGGGAAACCCCATTCGCTTTCCAAAATGTCATATCTGTTTGCATATTTGAATGTTACTGAATTTTCAGCATTCCCAGATTTTATATTTTCAATTTAATCCAATCCCAGAAGCACACTGATGTCTATGATCACTCTACCTTCATCTGCTACACAAGGAATGTTTTCTCCCTTCTGAATTTCAGCATTGCAATCCTGACACAGCTACTTTTATTGCAAGTGACAGAGAATAAAACAGATTTAGTCTGCTTTTATCCTTCTTCCTCCCTAGACAGAACCTAAAAGTTTCCAGAAGCAAATGCTCTCCCAGAGGACCTTCACATTTCTTTCTACTTGGTTCTGATCAGTTCTCCTTACTAACACACCTTTAGTTAGGGCACCGCTTTCCAGTTAAGGAAATATTCTCTGCAAGGAATAGATGCAGACATCAGGGCCACAGATATGACAATAAATATCTGTGTCTGTTGTTCAGCAATTAAGGGAAACAAGAGAATTAAGCCACAGAGAAAAAAAGATATTTGCTTACTTTGTTTAAATTTCTTCTCTGTTTTCTTCTGCTCTGGAGAAGCTCAGCCATTGAAAATTTCTGAAGTGTGATGATTGAAAGATCATGACTTGTGCAGGAGGTGCAGACAGGAGCCCTGATATACGTCTCAGCATCTTCTATGGTTTCGTGATATTACGCCTCAGCATAACATTTCTGTTATACTGATACTCTGATATCAGTCCTTACCAAGACTTTTGTGGACTTTCCTTCATCTTAGATTGTGAGATAATGTTAGTGGCAGTAAAATTACTATTAATTTATAGGGCAGTCACATTTTTTTTAGATATAATTAATCACCATTGAGTGGGACTGGGAATTCATACTTTCCAGATGTATTTTGAGGATTTTCCACAGAACCATAGTAGGTTGTATTTGATGTCCAGGGTGCTGGTGTAACCAATGCATTGTCCATGAGAAAGACCATTAATACCATATTTCAGCCAGAATTCTCCTCAAGCTATACATATTTTACCAAAACGTCACTGATTTTATAAGAAAATATTATGAAGTAAAATGAAAGTGTAAAATGGATTTGTAAGATACATTTGTGGCTGGGTCAAAGCTGGATCTTCTGAGACAGGAAAGCTGTTGGCCACCTATCCGCTTCTTTATTCTCAAAATTAAAACAGCTTTTGATAGAATTTAGTGCTATTTGTTCTCTTGTCCATTTTGCAGTGCACTTAGCATGCTGCAGAAACACTGGCTAAAACAGCTTTTATTTTGCTCTTTATGCCAAAGACAATTGCATATAAACTTATTTTTACATAGATGTAAGAGCTGATGCAGCCTGCACTTCGGAGAAATGGATGCTGCCTGAGATAACTAGTTCTATTTATAGTATTTCAACTAGAACATGTCTGGAAGCTCATTGGCACTTCTTTTGCCAAAGGGCTAGCTGCCATCAATTAATTATAAACTGTATTTTGATACATTTTAAGGAAACTGTCTAGTAAAAACATATTTTTAAAAGGCATGAAAGTTCTTACCTGCAGAGAATAAAAGAATGTTTTAAGACTGAGCTTTCATTGAAAAATCTCCCATAACTATTTCCCAAAGATACTTTGGTGAAGAGGGATAGAAAACAATAGATAAAGTGGTAGTTAGCAAGCACAGAAAATGTAATGTATACCTCCTAGCACCTATATTCAGATGTTAGTAATTATCACAGCTAACACTAGTATGCTGTAAGACCACAGAAAACCAGAAGATCTCAAATAATGTCACTGCAGGCCTGAGATTCAGCAATGAAATTCAAATTTACATGTTTTCAGAAAGGTAATGGGGTCTCCTTTCAATACTTTCAAAGAAAATATATCTGTGATGTAGAATTTATATAAAAAGACATATAAAGAAAGACCTTTATCAAAAGTAAGCAGAATCCAATTCTGAAAAGCATTTCTGTAATTAATTCTCTGACAGCCCTGATGGCTTTTGGATTTACCCATTCTCATCAGTTTATATGGTAGAGCTAGAGTGAGACATGATGTTAATTGAGTTAAAGTTAATAACAGATGACAGCACTCACGACACTTAATTCTATTGACTTTTTTCTTTTTTCTCATAATGACTAAAACATTAAAATATTCTTCTTCAAAATGGGAGGTTTTTTTCCCACTGTGCCCTTTTAACGTATTTCAGTATGATCCTTGAAGAAAGAAGCTGTTTCAAAATGTTTTGAGGTTAGTCATGAACTATGAGATGTTCTACTTTCTTCAGACTATTTTCCTGTATCTCTCCTCCCTGCTGCTCTCTGCCCCATCAGGTAAAATAACAAAAACAAAACCCAAAAACACCCCAAAAAACAAAACCCCAAAACAACCCCCCACACAAACCCACAAAACATAACAAAAAACCAAACCAAACCAAACCAAAGAAAATATTAAAATCAAGCCTGAATATTGTCCTCATAAAAAGAGACGCTTGTTAATGTATTTTAAACAATAAATGCTAAAAGTCACTAATGTCAACCCTGTGTTAACCCCTGCAAATCAGGTAACTGTTGAACTCTGATTTGGAGGGCTAGATGACTACTATGAGTATTGGCTTAGTTTCACACTGATTTACACTGGGGTATCCTATAGAAAGCTCACTTCTAACTTTTCCCGTTCTCTCAGGGCATGGCATGCTGTTACAAATAAAAGACTTTTTTTTTTTTGGAAAGACAAATATAGTGATCCAGTGATCTAAATACTGGAAGTCCTATTTCATTGCAAAGGAGCATTCTAAAAAGTGATTATATATATTTTATGGTGCTGTAGCTTTCTGTGTCTGAGGCATTTTGTGATTATTTAGTAAGCTTTAAAACACATTTCTGTTGGCTTTCCAGGGTCACACAGTATATTTTTTCAAGCTGAATTAAATCTTGTTGATTTTAACTGAAGTTATATAGAAATATATAAAATATAGAAATTTGATATACATAGAGAATTAAAGTCACAATATATATTTTCTACAAAGATTATTAAAATCTTTAATTATATTACTTGTTTTAAGACAGCTAATTCTTAATGTGCTTTCGAATGAGGGGGACTTAAGATAACCTTAAGAGACGATGTACAATTTGCAACCTCAAAGATACCAATCTCATCTATTATTTTGTGTTCATTTTGGAGGGATGTCTCCTCATTTATTATCCCTTAGGCAATAACCCTTTACCATGCTTACATATGCCAGATGTCTAAACCCTCTCTGCTGGATGTAAACATTTTCTGAAGACAAGAATCAACAGCTCATTACCATACCGTGAACTTTAGTTAAAAGTAAAGTCTTAAAGTCAGTGCAAAGCTAACAATATTCTACTTCCTTCTGGAGAATGAGTGTGCATAAATTCTCTCTCTCTGTTTCATTTAAGATCTTACATTTCAATTTTGCTTATTGGAAGAACCTTACCTTTACTGAAGTGAACTCTTCAACGTACATCAAATTCATATTTTTAAATACATTGGTGCTGAAATGTTGGGGAATTGATGTTTTAGTGATATGGAAGGACTCATTTTTCCCACTGGATTTACCTAATCCAGTTGTGTAGTGGTGTTTGATTGTTTGGGTTGTTTTTAAAAAGAAATACCACCTATCAACTATAGATACATGTGAAAGTGGTATTAAAAAAGATGTGTGTGTATAATTATGTAAATATATAAAAGATAGAAACACATGTAGACTTATATTACTACTTATTACAGCTACTTATGTAACCTATGTATATATACACAAATACATACATCATCTTTAATACTCATTTCATCTGGATAGTGTGATGATGATGTAAAAGAATACAGATGATGGTTTAAACTCTCTGATGCCTGTAGTCATAATACCACAAGACAGGGCAAAAATCTTCATCTCTTTGTTTGATTTCTCTAGTTACAATATGAGACAGGCCTCCAAGGTGGCACAGTGAAGTTTTGTCTGTCGGTTGCATTTGTTCTTTTGATCGTTTAAGCCTGTATTTTCAGGAGCGTTCATTACTTCTGGCTGTGAAACTGAAAGCCCCATCCGAAACATTGTTCAGCCCTCAGCATCCATTTTCACTTTAAGCCAAAGTGCTTCTTGAAATTTGTCTGCACAGTCTCAGATTCAGTGCTTGCCAATCAAAACACCGAGCTAGGACACACAGTAGAAAATACGGATATTCAGGCACTTCCATGGGCCGTCCAACATTGCAAGTGTAAAAAAAAATGATGCCTACACCAAAGACTGTAGCTCAGTCTTCAAAGTTTTCATTTTGACACCTTATCACACCTCTTGTTTGACATCACTAAATAAAACATGGTAATAACAATCTAATGTTAACAAGACATTATCCTAACATCTAGTATGGGCTGTTCCTGTAAAGCTGTAATGACAGGGCCCAATAAACATTCTAAGGCAGAAAAGTTTTTGGTTCCACTTTTGTTTTGTTTTTCTTAACTCTGCTTAGAATTATATAAGAGTTAAGCTGTTTATTTAATAATAGTTCAAAGCTTGCTTTTTAATGTCAGCATCCCTCATGTAATTATTTTAAAATAGCAGATTGGCAATGTCTAGTTTGGGCACTGTTCATATCTCATCACTTCTGCCAATGCTTTGATGCTTTCTTGGAATCATAGTGCTAAAGCTAAATGACTGAACAGCTAGTGGAGAATGAACAAAATAGTTACATGGCCGATGCCTGGCAGAATGCAAAATTGTCTGCGGGGTGGCTACTATTAAAAGGGATACAAGATAGTAATTGGGCACCTGGGAAAGAGTATTGAAATTGCAAAATAAATGTGTTGCACCAGTTGGCTCACAGTTATATGGGTTATATGATTTTTTTCTTTGTCCTTAAAGCTGCGTTTCATGAGGGCTCAGTTTCGTTTCTCTCTGTTTGCTGATCTCCATTATATTGCTCATGCCAGCTACTTCTGTAGTGGAAAACAATGATTAATCTGGTTGAAAAGGGAGTAGGTTTTTTAACGCTCACACCTATACTGACAAAAAATATGGATTTACAATTTTTCACTTATTGTTGTAAAGAGATGAAAACAAGTTTAGCTTATATGTTGGGATTTTGTTTGGTTGGTTTTCAACTGGCTACTCACGTATCCACTTTATTTTGACTAATCAAGAGCACAGAATCATATATAAGGCTAAAGTCCAGACATGGGAGTCCTTGCTATGTGCTGCCACTCAGGAATGTGCCTTACAGGAGGATTTTTATTTGGAGGATTTGACTAGAATATACATCACTACCTGAAGTACAGAGAAGGTGCCTTGTTCCACTACCCTAAAGACTGAGCTCAGGAAGTAGAGGTAGTAGATCCAGCAGCTCTCCTGTGCGGGGACTTCAGGAGGATCCTGGGCTTCTCCCACAGGGGAAAAGTTTGTGTTTTTAACATTAAAAAGCATGAAACACTGGCAGCAGGGAAACACTAGGAGTGAAGTATTCATGTGAGTCTGCCACTCAATAAGACTTGATATAGGTCTGCAGCTATGCCCAGCAAGGAGGAAAGGGAACAGTGAGATGAACTGCAGTACAGAGGAAAGGCTTCCTAATCACCCGTGCTGGTGGCAGGAGGATGTGAGGAGGAGAGGGAGTGAGCGAGATCCAAATTCTCAGGAACCTTCTGGCTTGGTTGGAAGGGCTGGAGCTGCTGAGTGTATGACACTGGACGTGGGGAGGGTAGAGATCTTGCAGTCTGCATAGCTGTACAGACCCAGTAAACTGTTTCACTCACACAGTTAACACATGAAAGCCAATCAGTGCCTACACATTTAAAAGCAAAGAAAATGTAAGTGGTCAAGATAGTTTTCATTATACAAATGTACTGCAAGTCATTCCAGTTTCAGCTCCTGTTTGCTCTTTCTCTCAGAGATAAGGTATGTGAGAAGGTATGAGCCTTTCTTTTTCCTTTTTTTTTTGGTCTTTTTTTTTTTATTAGATGTAAGAGTCATTTCTGCAACATTTCATAAGGCTATCCTTTCTGTGGGGAAAAAAAAATTTGCATATTCAAACCTTTAAAATGTCATCTCTTTGTTACAGCACATCTAATCAATGTCACCTGCAGAACAGGAGACCCAAGGCTCCTGGAAGGGCCAAATTCTATTTGCCAGCTGGACAATCCAAGTAACGGCCTTTATGACAGTATTCACAAGGTTCGGAATACAGTAGCTTTGGTAATTATGAGACAAATTTGGTAAAGAATCACAGACAGGTCACACATTGCAGAGTGACAACTCCTCTGGAACAAACAGTAGTCTCTAAGGTGCTTTAGTGCCTGCCACTCTCAATAAAGTTCTTTACTCAAAGTAAAAATAAACCATAACCCATTCCTCTGAGCACAGGGCACTGTGTTCCGTGTCCTTGTGAAATGCAGTCACTTTTTTGTTCACATGGTTTTGTGGAGAATAAAAGAGGCGTACTGGATTTGTTCAGACATCCTTGTCATTCATGGCTTGTAGAAAACATGAACATAGGGAACAGGAAAGAGGAATCAGTGTGAGGCCAAAAGCAAATCATGTGACATGCAGAAATGAAAAAGGCAGAGGGAATAGGAAAGTAAACTGCAGTAGAAGGATAGGAGATCAGAGAGCTAGATTATAGGATGAAGGAAGATTATGAAGCAGAGAAGCTCACGTGGGAAGAGATTTGTGAGGAGTAGTTGAGGAACATAGGAATGAATGAAAAAGAGTAAAAACATACTATGAAGAAAAAAATATAGTTCTCTGAATTCAGGGTTTCTTCACTTCTGAAACATTTAGAACAAAATATTCCACGAGACTTTCTGTTCGTTCATGAGACATCTTTTAATGTTAGTCTGCCAAATCTTTGCACAGCACAAACCCACAAGACTGAGTCAAAGCACACGGAGAGGTGGAACATCTTTCTGGCAAAGACTTTTTATGACCATAAGGCTTTCGGCTAAGTATCTTTATATGAATTAGTGATGTAGTATTATTACACTGGCATTAACTTCAGTTAGCTAGTTAGTTATACTGCCAATGGCTCCAGGACAGGTTTTGAACACAGATTTTGAGAGACAAGTTTCAGCTACTATTTACATTACAGAGTTCCTCTTTGATACCAGAAAGTCACCTTATGACAGGTTTTTGAATCTGTAAGTAATGATCTAACTAATGGTATTTTTTAAAGTGTCTACACATTTAATTTCCATTGATTTTTAATGATTGAAACATCTCTAAGAGTTAGTTGTCTAATTATCTGCTTTTGACAAATCTCACATTTTTATCTTTAAACACCTTAAAATCTTTAAAAGTCTGTCTTAGAGTTCTGTGGTGCATGGTATTTTTTTTTTCTAAATAAGGGGTAATAGCAGCTCTCTACAACTCAAAGGTATGGAGAGATTGCAAACAAGGTATGGAGAGATTCAATTTTATTGAAAATTTTTGTGCATCTCTTCCTCCATGAAATTAAATCATGTGCTCAACATTTTTTCAAATTTTCCTTACAAAATTCACCCATACGCAAACCATGGAGAGATTTTTTTTTGATTGATTGTGGAAGAGCCATCCTAGCTACTATGTAGCCAGCTCTATGCTTTTAGATCCAATGGCATAACTTCCTTCAGGCTTCAACAGAAGGAACATTAGGAACACAAGCTGTTTCCTGTTTAATTGATTTAACTATCAGTTTATTGCTGTGACCAAAGGAATCTTATTCACAGCAAACATGAGGCTCAAACATTTTTTTCCCCTTCTTTCCTGATTTTCCTCTGCTGTGCTGTAACTTGCTGTCCATCCCTGACACTCTCTCCTCTGTCATTTCTTGGCTGGAAGCTATCAAACAGTTTAACATGTTAATTCTGCCGCTATAACTCATTGACATCTTGCTGATAACCTTGTCAGTGAATATCAACAGGCTCAACCACCATATATTATTCAGTAGTCACTAACTTCATTGAGTTTCTTTTACTGTTCAAAAGCCTGTATTATAATGGAGAGAGGAAGACTGTATTGCTTGCCATTGCTTGCGATGGTGTTAACCCACTGTTTATTACTTAAAGAGGATGACACATTATTGTCCCCGGCATTTATGTCACATAACAGTTGCAGGTTGCAGCACTGAGTAAAATACTGACATGTTACTATTCTGCAACAGAAGTAGTAATATAGGGAAATCCTCATGAATTATTTCATTCTGGAGATGGTCTAAAGAAAATAAAATACATTATTTTGTCCTGATATCCAAATTCAAGTATCCTTTCTCATGATGACTTCTTAAATAAGAAGTTCAGTATATGTGTATTGGAATTCTATCTAGGAGATAAAGTGTTTGGGTAGCACAATTGACGCTTGTTCTTGGATTTCACCTAGATAACTAAGTGGAATCAGACCTCTGCAGCACCAGCAGGAGATACAAAGAGATAAAGCAGCAATATACACAAAGCATGTTGTGACTTAGCAAGCTGGCCATCTTGCCTAGCAGAATCATTTTAGGGGATAACTGCTACAAATAGATAGGATATCTTTGCAGAGGAATTCAGGCCTTCCAATCTGAATGCATTCACTAATATTTTTCTCTACTGTTTGACATTAATTTATCAATGTAACTTCTTGAGCTGAATAAATTTAAACACTTTTTCTGGATCAGAATCACATCGGAAATGTATTTAAACAAGACAGTGACACATTTGGGATATATGTGTATCGCTGTTACTTGTGTTGTCCATGAATTAAGACTCTGAGATGTAATTTAGAAATTGCTGTAAAGCTGCAGTAGCTGTTGTTTCTGCTATAAGAAACAGTCCATTTGCCACTTTCTCTGCCAGCACAAGAATTTGTCCAGCTGTGTGATGAACTGGATAGAGGGACTGACAACCAATCACTCTTAACACTGTGGGCAGGGGAGGTGAATATAGTTCGGCTAAATCATCTCTGCTACCTGTTTCTTGTATCTTAGTATCACTAAGTGATACTTAGAGTGGAGACTTTGGGTAGTAAGTAGTAAAGAGACAGTGAAACATTTCACAGGGGAATACTGACGTTGTTTTAATGGAGTTGCAACACCGAAATGGTGTTCTTCGAATTTTACTTGCAGTTTGCATCTACACGAATTACTCTTCATCTTCGTTACATTACTGAGTAATTATTGCATTTGGTTGGAATGCAAAATTCTGTTGCTTATATATAAAAAATGCATATGTATACCTATTTATTTTGTATATGTATATGAATACTACAGGACGCTTGAGAATCCTTTTCTGTTCAAATGTGTTACATATAAATGTAAGCTCTTCATCAACTTTACTTAAAAAAAGAACGATTATTAATGACAGTTGCCCAAGAAAAACAACTGTAATCTATCTGGCTTTACATTTCCCCATCAAAGTTCTTTAAATACTTGTCAAGTTACAGGAAAGTGTTACATTTTTATTTTCTGTTATTTGTAGTAGGGAAACCAATTAGAGTAAAATAAGATATTTTCTTTAGGTAAAAATAATGAGTCCAGGACTAATAAAACTCACATAGTAAAACATGGATACAGAGAACAGAGAAATATGTGAGTAAGATAATAACTTTACATCCCCAAAGTGCCGTTTAGCATCAGAAGGCTTTAAAAAAATAGATTTTCCTGGTTCTGCAAATAGATGAGCAAAATTAAAGCAATCTTGGACCAACACCAGAATTTAAATTGCAATGTGTTTCATGTTGCCCCCTTCTTCTGCCTCCCTCCTTGCCAAAGCTTGGCAGTTCCATTATTATGGCAATCAAGCTGTCAGGTTCTTACATCATATATTGTTGCCAAGAAAACTAATTTCAGAATCTCAGCATGTTTGCAACACTCTAGAGGTAGTTCTTGCTGGTGATGATGAATGGACTGTAGAAACAGAGTCATCCTATGGTCTAGGAACACTTAAACCTAAGAGAAAAAATAAAGTCTTGGTTCGTGTTCAGACTAGTTCCCTGTGCCATCAGATGGTTCTAGGTAGGAAAAACATTGTGCAAAGTGTTCGACAATGCCCCGCATGACATCTTTGTCACTAAACTGGAGAGACATAAATTTGATGGATGGACAACTTGGTGGATAAAGAATTGGCCGGATGGCTGCATGCAGAGAGTTGCAGTCAACAGCTCAATATCCAGTTGAAGACCAGCGATGAGTGGTGTCCTTCAGGGGTCGGTGTTGAGGCTGATCCTGTTCAACATCTTCATTGGCGACATGGACAGTGGGATTGAGTGTGCCCTCAGCAAGTTTCCTGATGGCGCCAAGCTGTGTGGTTTGGTCAATACACTGGAGGGAAAGCATGGGATCCAGAGACCTTGATAAACATGAGAGGTGGGCCAATGCCAACCTCATGAAGTTCACCCAAGCCAAGTGCAAGGTCCTACACCTGGGTCAGGGCAATCCCAGGCACAGCTACAGGCTGGCAGGAGATGTAATTCAGAGCAGCCCTGCGGAGGACTTGAGGGTGTCGGTCGATGAGAAACTGAACATGAGCAGTGTGAGTTTGCAGCCCAGAAAGCCAACCATATCCTGGGCTGCATCAAAAGAAACATGACCAGCTGATTGAAGGAGGTGATCGTGCCCCTCTGCTCTTCTGTCATGAGACCCCATTTGGAGTACTGTGTGCAATTCTGGTGTCCTCAACATAAGAAAGATGTGGAGCTGTTGGAGCAAGTCCAAAGGAGAGCCACACAGATGATAAGGGGGCTGAAGCACCTCCTGTATGAAAACAGGCTAAGAAAATTAGAGCTATTGAGCCTGGCGAAGAGAAGATGGGTAGAGACCTCATAGCAGCCTTCCAGTATCTGAAGGGGGCCTACAAGGATGCTTAGGGACTGTAACAATAAGACAATAGGGGTAATGGGTTTAAACTAAAACAGGGGAAGTTCAGGTTAGATATAAGGAAGAAGTTCTTTACAGTGAGGGTGGTGAGGCAGTGGCATAGGTTGCCTAAAGAAATGGTAAATGCTCCATCCCTGGCAGTGATCAAGGCCAGGTTGGACAGAGCCTTGGGCAACATGGTTTAGTGTGAGGTGTCCCTGACCATGGCAGGGGGGTTGGAACTAGACGATCTTAAGGTCCTTTCCAACCTTTACTATTCTATGACTCTATGATTCTATGAAAACAATGCTGGTTTTCAACTTGCTGCTTCACACCACTTAAATGAGGTGACATCTTCTCTAGATGTTATAAGGGCCACATCAGACTTACAGTTAAAGAAAGGTATGTCAACTGTTTATTTTGTTGTTACCTGTTGCAAAATTTATGAATATAGTCAAATCTGAACATGACTTCAGTTTGTCATATACAAACATTTTAGATAGAAAACTGAGGACATTTATCTAGTGAGTGTAAAATGCAGTAATCAGTTGTTGGAGCCAAATTTCTGACCCACAGACGAAAAGTTTAAATACAGGTTTGAGGATCCAGAAATGAAAAGAAGCCATGTTACAACCTTTTTGTAATGTTAAGTATAAAAGGAAGTCTAATCTTGTATATTGTACAACTTGTCACTTTGTACAACCTTCGCTTACATACTTAAAATTGTGCCTTTGCCTAAAAAGGAGGAGATTTCAATGTATTCAGGCATAATTTCTTAATTTACAACAAAGATAATGGAAATCAGATGCTCAAGTGCAGTGAAATAGCTGATTAATTTTATTTCTTGTTGTGGAACAAGCACCTTTTTTTTGATAGAATTGTCTAGCAGGTACCTGAGATGTAATACAGCTGTATTAATGCAGGATGTATCTTTTATAATAACTCATTATTATTTCATACAAGATACGTTCTTATAAAAGAAGGATGAAATTAGTATGTTTACCTAAGATATCGGTATAGTATAACACTCAGTTCTTCATCTTGCTTCCAAATTATGCTCATGTCTTCCTGATACCACATTTTATTGTTTCTCTGCACTATACTGCAACAGAGATGCATCTTTTTATAAGGAGAGATACATTACACAACTACATGTAGGCAAAGGTTTTTTTCCCCAAAAGAATTGCAAAACTAGAAGCTACAAGTACCCTTTTTTTTTTTTTTTTTTCAATTCTGCCTTGAGCAGCATTTCAGTAGTAAAAAAGCATGAGACTCTTATTTTCCTCAAATTTGGGGGAGGGATGAAATCTTTAAAGAGTCTTTATTTGCATATCATAGAATCACAGAATGTTTGGGTTGGAAGGGGCCTTAAAGACCATCTAGTTCCATCCTGCCTTGGGTAAGGACAACACCCACTAGACCAGATTGCTCAGAACTCCATCCAGCCTGGCCCTAAACACTTCCAGGGATGAAGCACATATATATGTATATATTTACATAAACATGTATGTTTGGGGTGGGTTTTTTTTTTTTTTTTATTGTAAGCTTGCTTTCTCTGTGATATTTTTATTTCAGATTAAGTGCATTGTGCCATTCCCAGGGAGAATTTAACTACAAGAGATGTTTCCATGTTAAGCATGGAAAGGCTTTGAGTTGAACTTTCAGATATCACTTTATTTAAATAGCCATATGGCAGGATAAAATTATTTTCATGTATTTATGAGTTGGGCCAGCTGAAAGATGAAGAGAAAGGCTACATTGTATTTAAACCCAGTATACAAAGTAATACGCTACAGTAACTGAGAATAATCATAGAAATGATAACTCATCCTCATGGAAAATCAGTTCCTGTTGTTCTTAGAATTTAAAGGAAATTAATTCCTTGTCTTGAATAAGCCCTTCAACAAATTGTAAGAAAAAGATTAATTTGAAGAGCATTTCTGTCCTCATTTCTCTGAAGAGGAAACAGAAACAGAAAAGATAACTCTAAACTTTTGTCTAATCTTAGGATTTGATGCTTAGCTGTTATAAATCAGGATAATGGGATAACAGCCCTGCTCCTCTAACAAATATCGGTATCGAAAATGAATGGTCAGGGATGCAAGAAGTCAGGTTTTCTTCCTGTTTTATTCCCTTATTTGAATGTTTTAAACAGACTGTTTAAATCCTTAACATGCATTCAGTGGGAGCCAAAAGGGTTCATTGTAAGGTACAAAAGGTCTACCTGCACAGAACTGTTTTCTGAATATCATTAGATTAGATTGTAAGAAGAGTAAATTCAGAATTCAATTAATTGTTCTTTTCTTGCTAAACACATCAAATGGCGCAAGCCTCTGAAGATTTTATTATCTATATTAGTGATTCTGCAAATGCTTGATTTCAAAGAGTACCTTCATTCATGGAAGCAGCACCACAGAGGCAGTTGCTAAGCATACCTATAAAATTATTGTAAACCATTTGTAAGATCATGACCAGCACTAGGTGAGCAAGAAAAAAAAAAAAGCCTCTTGAATTATTACATTTTATTTCTGTGCTCCTCCAGTAACAATTTCTGCAAGATGGAATATACTAGGGAGTGGAGATTGTGTGGTAGTAACCAGTGGCTGTAGCTTTATTATTGCTTAAAGGTGCTTAAAACTGTCAGGCATGGACGTCTCTTTCAGTATCCTCAGCCTCATTGACAGAAATGGGATGCTAGCCAACCTATTAAAAAAAACCACAACAGTATAGAACAGTGAAGGTTTCAGATTTATTTCATCGTCTTCTGATTTAATATGTTTACTTTGTTTTAACATTGTTATTTGATAGGTGGTTTTTTACCTCCAAGACCATTTTCCCACTTAAACTACTATTCAAAGCATACATTTCATATATACTCTTGCAAGGGTCATCTACGCTGGCAGGCATTAACATCCATGCTTACTACATAATTTTCTAATCCCTTTCAGATATTGTTCATTATCATTGCATCTCCTTTGTGTGTGTGTGTATATCTATTTATGCGTATGTATACACACATACCCACTGTATGTATATGTATTTGTGCATCTCCCCTACTGGCTTTCAGATGGCAACATACAAGCAGAAACTAATTCTTTGAGAAGGCTAGAATTCTTGAAATAATGTAACTGAAACCAAATTATGCATAACACCAATCCCTCTTCTAATACGAGAATTTTTAAATTTTTTAATTCTTTGGGTGTTACATTAACACTCATCACAGCTGTCTATTTGAGTAACTTTTCACTATTCACACTATTCAGCAACTCCAAATATCTTTGACAGAAATATAAAACACTCCCATGTTGCATGTTTAAGTCATTGGCATAAGATGATATAGTCCTAGGTGACTTGCCTTTTGTCCTGAAGGAGAGTCAGGATATTGACTTATAAATTCAAAGAAATCCTCTCCACTGTCAACAGGGCTTTGGGAAGGTGACTCAGAAACCATGAGTAAAAGATTATACAGCCATTTTCTATGGCATTCATTATTTACACAAATAAATGGACTCCAGGACTACAGAAAAACATACTGATGCTTAAGACTCCTTCCTTTCTACTCTTACTCCTGCTTAATTAGGACATGATAGTTGTGGGCCAATATGTAAGTAAGATGTTCTCCAGCCTTTTGCCCTCACATTTGGCTTTCATTGAAACTACTGGGACTTTGCCAGTAAGTTAGAGCCACTAATATAAAGGAATTCAGTGATGGCTATAAGAGGTTAATTTCTAGGTTCTGATGTTTCTAGAATCTTGTGTTTTCTTGTTTGACCTCAGATGTGATAATGTGTGCAAGTTTTGTATGCTCCTTTTTCTTCCCCCTCACTGGTAGACCATTGGGTGGTGCTGTCGCCTTCAGAACATTCATATGATTTCTTCAATTGTTGGAATTTCTACTTTTGCTTGCCCCCTCTCCCTCTCTCCATCTGCAGCAACTGCCACTGCCCCTTCTTCCTACCCTGCCTCCTGTATATAAACACACACAAACACACATATAGAGAGAGAACTGTTTATCTGCTCATAATGACTTGATATTTTCCATTGCAAAGGAAGTGGTAAAATAGCTGTAATGGCAAAACACCAAAGCATGTGTAGAGTATGTGTACTCTGCAATTTAAACTTGCAAGCATATTGTTTCATTTTGTTCTTTGCTTTATCAAGAAAACTAATTTTCAGCTTTTCAGTTTCTTTAGTTGACACATATGGATGTTTTCAAGCATCAGCTACTTGAAAAATATCAAGTCCTCTGAGAATTAAATAAAGCAGATTTGGTTTAGTTGTCCTCCATGTCATTTTAGAGACTGATGCAAACTCTACTTTCAAATTCCACTTGGTTCAAATCAAATGAAAATGAAATAATGTTTTGCAGAAAACATTCCTTAAAAATGGGACAAAGCATTTTCAATAACATGAATAATGACAGCTCAATTGATAAGGGAGAAAGAGAGAACTATCATTGAGAAATAGCCTTTGGGTTGTAAGGAACACACAGACAACTCCAAAATGCAGATGGTAAAATATTTAAGTGCCAGGGAAATGGTGCTCTGATAAAGTAGAAAAGAACATAAATAATGTTTGTTTCCCCTGCTTCTCAGACATTTCTGAAGAGACAAGTAAGTGATCACTGAAAATAAGGTTTGTTTGTTGGCAATGTAGGCTGACTTCAGTCAAATAATCCAGTAGGTACACGTTGTGGAGCCTGTGATGTCTTTTCTTCTTTGTGGTAAGTGGATGTTCTTTCGCAATGATCTACTTTCAGTCAGAGCAAACAGAGACTTTTTCAGGATTCCAGTCTGCTGTGAGGCTTACGTTATTTTTTCTGTTTTAGGATAATTCCATCAAACTCATACAAAGATTTATAGTACCTTCAACATTTTGCTGCTGTTTTGTATTTCTGCTATCTATGGGTACTGCCAAGAATGAAGCTTAAAGAACAGCTTAATAATGGGGTGAGCTGCTGCATTGATTTTCATAGGGTTATAATGACTGTAAACCAGGGTAAGAGCATAATTCTCAATATGCCTGTTGCAAAAGATAAAGGATCTTCTTCTGCCTCCCACACCATGAAAAACACCAAAACTGAAATAAGTTCTGAAAACCAGGTCATCTATAGAGGTGTTGTTTATTTAAATACCTGACAAATACATCTGAATTGCCAGAAGGAGCAGCCTAAGAGCATGAAAAAGGAGAGAGAATCGGTAAATGACTTACTTATATTTTGGAAAGAATGTGCCAAATCATTCTGTAAGATATAAAGACAAAATTTTGCTACCAGACATGACAGAAAATGTGTTGCAGACAGGAACCAATTACAAAACCTGTCATAACTTCACATTCTTCATTAGTCTAGTGCTGTGACCACAGCACCATGCAGAAATTCAGTACTTTTCACAAGAAGGCTACATTATCAAGGTTGCTAGGAAAGCAAACAGACTTTAAATTGAAATATTGTAGTGAAAAAGAAACAATATCTTCAACATCATGTCTTTTATTTGCATTTACTGTGGAGTATATATGTTGCTGTTGCTCTGGTGATTCTGGATCTCAAAAGAATATTAAACAGATTAGTTTTTACAAGTGTATTTTTTTGGCTGCTAATTATTTTTATTTCCTTAGCAATTATCAAACACTTGGATCAATTTTTTAAAAAAATTAGTTCTTCTTGTTATTACTGTTTATAATCAAAAACATTAGCACAGAATCTGTTTCTATGAATGTCATAAAATTGCTGTGTCAGCAATTTTCTCAGAAAATATCAGGCAAGTCGTAAAAACCTGTGTAACCAGTTGTAGAAATCATGGCCCCAAAAACGCTTAGTTTGTGTCAGCAAAACAAAAAGGCAAAACAAAACACACAAAAAAGAAGAAAAATTTAAAGGAAATCATAAAAAAACCCAAAAACAAACTAGAGAAAGGAATGCCAGGCAAAACAATGTCCATCAAGATTAGAATTAGAGTTAGCTTTTCCCTCTTGTTAACTGATTTTTTTTTTTTTTAATTTTGTGGTGGGTTTTTTTTATTATTTCAACATATTCAGCCACTTCCACACATCCTTCTTCGCTACTGCTTGCCATATGTTCGTCTGTCCGTCCGTCCATCCATCCATCCATCCATCCCCAAGCTATAGAACTTTGAGCTGGGGAATCAGCCCAGTTGGGTTTTTTTCACCTATCTTTTAATACAGCTCATAGGAGTACCTATAAATTTAACTGTTGATGCCTCAGTCACAAAGTACATTTTCATACAATTTTCTGCTTTCACAGAAGAAGAAAAAAGAAATCAAGAAAACTTTTTTTTTTTTTTTTAACAGTGAAAAAAAGAAAATAACTCCTTTATACTGACAGCACAGGAATAGTTGTTTCTAAGTGATGACATTTCAGGGCCAGAGCCCAGCAGGTGTTAATCATCACATTGCCATTCTCCCAAGTCTAATGCAATTTATACCAACTGAGGACTGGTCTCTGAGTTTCACCATTATCGATTCAAGAAAATTAAACATTTTACATATTTTTTAAAATTTCACACATGTACTCTTAGTCCACTCTGAGCAATGGCAAGGAAGAGGTTCAGTAGTCCATGTCGCTTTGAGAGTGAGGTAATATATTTTGTATATTAACTAGATGAAAAAATCTAGGTTATGATGTATATCATTCTCAACATTTCTGACTGTTGAACCTGGAAAAGAAATAAATTTATAAAGACAAAGAAAAATGAAATAAAATCGATGTCAGTGTGATAAACCTGCAGAAATATATGTTTCAATGGGTTTTCAGATAATGTATGAGTTTTAAAATAACAGAACAGTGTTTCTTTAAGAATGTGTTAAGGACTTAAATATTGTACAAATGTCTTTCCCTGACACCTCCTAACCTTGGGGATAGTGCTTTGTCTAGTAAAAGCCACTTATAAATAATACACAATCTTGCAGATTAAATAAAAAAAAAAAAACCAGCTCTAAAGGTTCAAGTGGAGTTTACATTCTAACCTCAATGAACTGAAGACTTCTGGGTTCCCTTTAGCTAGTCTACGGACAGGTGAGGTGACAAGGTTCTTACCACAGCATCAATTAAGCCAAATCCTTTTAGGAATTACACTTTCTTAAATAAGTAAGTCAACCCAGAGACTCGGAAGATATCTGAATGCCAGATTCCACTCAGTTTTGTTGGAAATGAAGCAACTAAATACTATGGAAATTTGCATTTAAATGTCTAATTGGCCACCCATAGAAAGAAATGGTAATACTTATAGGAATCACCACTACACATATGTTGGGCTTTTTTGCTTCCTTACAGGAAAGCCCACAGGTGCAAAGGGGTAAACAGCAAGGTGTAAAATTGAACTTCTTCCAGTTAGTTGTACATTGTAGGAATTAAACCGGGATACCTAGGTTTCAATATTCACTCTCCACTGAAAAAAATATGTAGCTAAAGTAAACACTTTGAAATGAGTATAGAGCAAAGGCACTGCTTTCACAGAGAGAGGGAAACAGCTCAAACCATATAACAGGAACGAAGACTTCATCATCATTTACCTCAGAGAACTTATTTCAGAACTGTTTTAAAGACGGACTTGTAGCTTGCCTCCTGTTATGCCTATCTTTTTTTATCAAGATGTCCTACTGTTAAGATGAGGTTACCATGACTACTGTGATGTTTAGGCCATGTGTAAAGTTTCTTTTTGAGACTCATACTTACTATGAAAATAATTATTTTCTTGAGGGAGAGGGAAGGAAATAATGAAAATGTTTGGGGTGACTGCACTTTTTCTACTCCAAGAAATCAGGTTTTAGACCTGTTTGATTTAAGTCTGTTGAGGCTAATTTGACTTTCGTTTTGCTCTGACTGTGGAAAATCTCTTACATTTATTTTATGTAAAGCATATGAGTGAATTTGGGATGTGTACTAAGATGTGAAAAGCTGAAGTTTTGTTGTGAATGTCTGTTTTCCTTTGGTCATTTTTATTATGTCTCTGGGCCATGGATTGAATATGTGTGTTTGTTTTCTAAACAAATGTTTCCTTCTTCCCTGTCTCAGTTTTGAGAACCTCATTAAAACACGCCTAGAGATGGATCTATGACAGTAACTCACATCTGAAAAAAACTCAGACATTTTTGGAATTTACATCTACATTTCATGAATTTCACAACTGGCCTTTATCTTTGTGAAGCTTTTTAAGCCATCAAATGCATTTTGAAAGAAGATTGGAGCACTGCGATGTGGGCTTACTTCAAACTTTGAGGTAATATAGAGTCTAGATGCTACAAAACATTTGAGTGTGTCATTTATGTGCATGATCAACACCACCTAATGATTGTGAAGAAAGCAGAAAGAAGGTAATGCATGAAGATCCACTGAAAGGTACCAGTTCTGCCCTGATCTTCAACATCCTGTATTTGTGCAATTGGAAAGACAGTAACACAGGTGGACTGGATTTTGTGGTAGTCTTCTACCACATAAACCGTAGTAATTGTATTTGTCAAGAAAGTGACTAGAACTGCAAAAATGGCTGAAAAGATGTATTCCCTCCTCAGAGCAAGGAAGAACATTGCTATTCCATTTTCTTCCTTAACACGTCAAAAATGAGATTGCTCAAAGCCTTTTGGAGAAGGTGTGTTCCACTAAGATGATAGGATAGAAAAGTAGATGAGTAGTGTTCGTACTCTTCAGCATGAAAATTTATGTACTAGAATATCTTGAAAAGTAAATGGTTTTAGATGAATTGCGAAATCTCATAGAAGGAAAGTGATTCTGAATCAGAGATTTCAATACCATAATCCCACTGCCTGTAACAGTAACCTAATTACTCTCCATGTGAAAGAGCTGTCCCTCTTTCATTTTTACTATACAGTTCTAGGTGACCATAATATAAATTCTTTAAATTTGAAGTGCGCACTCCCACTACTTTCCTGTTCCAAACAGACATTCTATGTTAATATAAAATCACTAAGATGATTAAACATTTTCTTAAAAATAATTTTCTTATAATTGACAGTAAGATCCTTAAATTCATAAAAAAACAAGCATAGCAACTAAATTTGCATGTATAGTCGTTGCATTGTCTGTCAGTAATGGTACAATTTGTGCTTCATTATAACAGCACAATTTGAAGAACTTTAATAAATAATTAACATATATTCTAATAAGCATGCTGTGGAGTGCAGCTCATGTGCTTTAATTACATATAAGCTCATCTTCAAAATGTGGTGCAACTGCTTATCAATCTGTTTTATAACCAAACATTCTCCAGTCAGATGCTGTAACATGCAATTAATCAGCGGCAATAACAATTGTTGAAAATTCATAAACTACTTATAAATATAGCCTTAATATAAAGTCCAAGAGAACCTTTGTGTGGAAAAAGCTATTTTTATAAAACAAATACAAATATATAGTCTTCCCAATTGCTAGTATTATTTACATGACAAAAATCTAAGCACAAATAGAAGTTTAGACAATATCAAATATACAATTTATACATTTTTGCTATAATATATGTGAAAGCGGCATTTTCCTACTGTCATTTGTTGCTAAAATGCTGAGGTACAGAAACTAAAATTTGCTGATTCCAAAGGTTTTTCACTTTGTCAATATAATAACTTTTGCAGCTAAAACAGATAAAATTAGCTGCAATATTTTTTGAAATTTAGTCTTTCCAGTATCTTTTGTCAGATCAGAGGTGAGCTTAATGTTTTTACTAAAAATTTAAGTTTTCTGTGGATGCCATAACACTGGAGAGAAATTTCCTTTGACAGGTACAAACCTATGTCTTCCTGTCACACAGCAAAATGGACATAGAGACAATGAACAAGTTACATAGTATTCTTGCTTTTCATAGCAGGTTTATATGAGTTCTGAGGGCCAGAAGTGGAGACTTTGTACTTTACCACGGCACTTTCATGCCTACTATTTGGCTTTTGCAAAGGTGGAGAAGAAATAGGACACGTTGATGTATGTCTTCCATCTTCAGATATATGCAGAAGTAAGGAAATCTATTTCTAGTTTGTTTCTAACAGGAAGAATGATCATTTTCTTCAGTGAGTTTTCTCTTGATGTTTATGATGAGATTACACTGATACATACAACTAACAAAGCAGGTGTGATAACTAGTAATACTTTTGTATATTTTTTCTTTGTCTTGGTGGATGCATACTGAAAAGTAGTGGTATTATTATTATCATTGCTAAAACTTCCGTGAATAAATTTCAAATATTCACATCTTCTAATATTAACTCTGTCACTACTACACTGTGACACTAGCAAAACAAGAATCCAAATTCAGATTACTATGGCTTTTATTTTCACAAATTGGAAACATCAATTTTGGTTTATTTTTTCATGATACCAGGACCAAGATATAGTTCCTCCAGTCTGCTACCATAATTTCGTTAATACTCATCTTGTATAATTTTTTTTCAGCATTGGCTAAATCAATCCAGTTTGTTCTGCTGAAAAAGAGAAAGAACTTCCCTTTAACTTTGTTCCTAAAAAACACTTTCATATGAGATCTGAATTCAGTGATGTGCAAACAAGCTGCAAAAATTTTACTTTGAGAAAAATCTAAATGCTCTGCTTGGCAATTCATTTTCAGGACATGTGTGAGTGGAGAATAGGTTTAAATATAGTTTGAGTAAATACAACCAGATTTTACATTACCCCACTCTGCCCTTTCTTGCAGGCTGTGTGAAAGAATAATCACCCTCAGGAAAGGTCATATTTTTCAATATCAATATGCAAAATTATACCACTTCTAGTTGTGTTTCTTAGGTATGTTTATTTTGTCTTCACATCCTAAGCCTTTTTACACAGAAAACAATGACTAAGAAAAATGCATTTTTTTATTATGTCAGTAGTTGGCATGGCATTTGTTAAAAAACTCATTTTGATTCATGTTAAAAAAATGGACATGCTTTCTACCAGTGATTTATATCACATGTTCAGTTCCAGACTGAGTAATGATTGATGCTCAGTACCTGTCTTAGTTGGGTATAGCCACTGTGAATCACATTATGACTATAGTAACAAATCATAATGATACAAAAAGGAAGAAATTACGCTTACTTTAAATAACTTTTTTCCATCATGGATGTAGTTGGCCAAAGATTAGCTAGATAATGGTAATAATGTATGTCCTCTTTGTATTACATTGGAGGAATGGTACTAAATACTTTAGTGAAGTGCATGTATTGCAAATGTAATGCACCATGAAGATGGACAGCACCAAAAAATGCTCCATGGAAGTAGTCAATAGTCTAGAATTACAGTAACTCACTGAGTGTAAAGACATGCAGCTTATTTTCATGTGATATTAGTCCTGAAAATTTGCTCGTTTATCTCTGTTACAGCTTGCTACAATTGAAAATTAGCTTTCTTCTTACAGCACTGAGGATCTCCACAAGTACTGACATTTGTTTAATGAGTGTGGAGTAAATTATTGACCAATTTTGAACATGTTAAGTGTTTCCAAGTCAGAAAGTTGTGATGATGGATCAAAGCTAACTGGAATAATTTTTCATACTTCTCACTCTGAGAGTAAGCTTTTGATTTTCTACGTTGATTTGTACTATGATCACCAATAATGTTCATTACTAGTATGTTCATTTTAGGATTGTTACTAATTTTTGATATTTCTTATGCTTCAAATGAGAAATGTTTATTGCAATATTGATACCATCAAAGTCAGTATTGACTTAAAAGCATTCATCCTATGCTTATTAGAAAAGTGTGCATTTCAGGTCACAGTGCCCCTGTCTATCTCTTAAAAACCTGAATTGCACTGACATGTTCCACTTAATATTGGGGGAAGGGATGTTCAAGACTTAAATGACATTAAAAAAAATTAATATATTGCAATATATTGAAATTGAAAAGTTTCTATTTTAAAATAAATCAATCCGACAATTCTTACCACCAGCTGAGATAAAAGTTGATGTGACACTGAAATTCCTTAGAACCTGAAACATTTCAATTCTCTCCGGTTCTGAAAATAGTTTTAAATGAACTTAAATTCATGTATAGACTTCAGGAGTGATGAGACCACACCTTTGTATATATTCAGAGGAGATCTAACTTTTAGAGAGATTAGGGACCTAAATCTGCTGTCACCTAGAGTCTAGTTTCATGGCTATGCCACCACAGTTGTTCTGTCTGCCGAATGTACTCTATGTTACTTCCCAGGAAGCCAATAAATAAAATGTTTTCTGATCAGAAGCTGTCTCAGATACCAGGGTGTAAAATTTTTTTCAGCTTTCACATCTTAAGAGAACCTAGACAGCAGTGTACGTCTGGAATAATGGTAAAATACATAAAAATTATCATAAAACTCAGGACAGAAATAATGAGCCCCATTTAAAAAAACTGGTGGTTAGTCATCTATTAGACAAATCTTAAATGTGATTAGCACAGCTGTCTAGATTTTATGCCACCTCAATAAATTTTTTTTCTCAGACACTCTCACTCTTTCTGTGGTATTAGCACTGCTAATACAAGTTCTGAATCTCATACAGGACCTAATCATGCAGTATACATGACAGCAAAGTACTGTTCCTTGTAAGGAAAAAAAACAAGACCCACACAAATTCACAATGCTCTGATTAATCAAAATTAGTAGTGGGTTTTGTGTGGATTGGCCTTGAATCTGATTATTCATGAATTTTTCTGGATAAAGCTATCATGGGGATATTTCACGTTTAACACCAAACAGTAATTTTAATTTGTTTATACTTAACTGAAAACCTGCTAATCGTATTATTTAAAATCCAGCTAAACCTGACTCCTAAAAATCAACTTGAAATCTAAATGTCATCTGGGGAATTAATACTAATAAATACTGTGACACATGACGACTGGTTATTTTAGCCACACAAAAATACAGTTCATTGTTCTTCCTCTCTTTCAATAGCTCTACAGGGGACATAATTATGAAGAAAGAAGCAGAGCTGGTACAGATGCTCCATTACTTTTAATTAACGGACTTGAGTGGACTTCAGTTAAAGCTGGTGAATCTCTGGCAAGTTATGAAAATGTACCCTAAAGAAGCATATCCTTTAAGACAATATAATTTTTCAGAGTCACTGTTTTAATAACAATGGGCCATTAATTCAAAATTGAATGTAACTGTTTTATTTGTCTAGGAGAAAGTTACTAGTTCACCTAGCTCTATGACATACTTCATCCACTTTTTCTCAGGACTATAAAAACTGTAACAAGCAGTATTGTGTTAATGCCTGTGCCATCTGTGCTCCTCTAACGTGTCGTTATTGTTGAATATACACCACTTGATCACTCTTACTCGCTTTCTCAACCTCTCTCTCTCTTCTTTCCAAGGAAAAAAATTTCTCATACTCTTCTTCAGCTGAACAGCCCAACCATGAATGTCCTATGATTTTATACGTTCACATGCTAGATGGGAGACACAGAGGTACAAGGTATATGCAAGGCTTTATTCAAACATCTACAAAGCCTGAGGTGTGACTGTCCTACCCATGGCCTGTTACACCTCTCCTCCTATTTTATGGGAAAGCCCTTTTCCAGCGCTCCATCGTCTTGTGCAGGGAAGATGCATCCTCCCACACAAAGCAGATGACTACTGTTTTGGCAGTGGTCAAAACACCTTATGGCTGTGAACAAAAGGCTGAATATACATCCCAAAAAGTGCAAACATCACACAAGTCTATCCAAGTGCCGATTCTAAGCAGCGGACAACAAATAGCTATGAAATCCAATTTTTAGATATGCAGAAGATGAATATTCATCAAAGGAGCTGCTGATCGAACAAGTTCTTGAATCAGTCCAACTCCTTTAAATAGTTACATTAAAACCACTGATTCAGAAGGTGAAGGGTAATTTCAAAAGTTCTGCTAGAATTGGTTTTTTTTTTCCCATGTCTCTAGTTTAAAAGCTACTGGCAAGACAAATAATTTCAAATAGCTGAATGGCACTTGTGGAACAGTGCGAGTACAAGGTTGAAATGAGGATGAGCAAACAACTATGTCAGTCATCATCTAGCCCTACTGTATTTTACATTGCTAGATAGAGTTCAAATTACGAGTTCTTGTGATTAAATGCTTGAGGATTACAGATGATCCTTCCAATTTCAGCTTCAGTAATGCAAACACTTCAGATTTTTGAATCTGAAGTAATATGTATATATAAACAGAATGTGTACTTCTGTCATGGAAAAGATTTAGTGTTTATTGTCTATCTTTATTTTTAATGTTCATTTTGCATACATAGATTTCTACACTAATGCAGAAAACATATTGATGAATGTGTGTATCTCCCCATGTTTAAACATCTTTCCCTATATGACTTGGTGGCCAACGCACAGCACTGTTTTACAGATGAGAAGAACTACTGTGGAAAGGAATGTGTTGATGGAGATAAATGCAAGGGTCAAAGTCTGTAGTCCAGAAATTAGCGATAAATGTAATATTTGAAGCAGATATCAATAACCAAGTCTAGGCTGTGTGACATGAAACAGAATGGGGTAACAACATACAGAGAAGGGGAAACAACTCAAGATAGAGACTAGCTGCTGGATGTCAAGGATATCATTATTTGAAGAAGAGTTACAATTTGCGTGGTACGGAGCTATGTTCATGCAAGGTCTTTTGAAAGTAAAATAGAAAATACGCATAATTTGTATTAATTTGTAGAAGTCTGTAGAAGTTTTAGTTGAATCATTTTACAAAAAAAACCCAAAAAAATGACCAAGCTTGATTAAACTGGTAACATTCCTGTTTTGTATTATGTTCAGTATCAGTCATAATATGAAATTATCTGATTGCTTTCCCAGTATAAAATATCAAAGTAGTTCTGACATGTATTGTCTCAATAGTCTTTCAAGCAGAAGTACAGGGATTCTGGATGAAACAAAAGAAATTAAGCTATGTATATTGTATATATGTGTATATATATAGTTTAAAGTACTTATTTTGACTACTCTGGAGGATTTCAAAGATCTGAGTTAAGTAAACTTGTTTGCACTTTTAGATGTATCTTCAAAAATTTTGTTTCTTTTAGCACCTGATTTTTTTTTTGTAAATGCTTATGAATTCAATAAATAGCAATGACTTTTCTGTTAGTCATGTGTGTTGTTTTTCAGTGCAGAAAAAAGGCTAAGGAAGAATATTCAGACAAAAACTTTCTAATTAGAAATTTCAAGTGTGTAGAAGCTATTAGAACAGATTTTTACAGTTTATATAAACATTTACCATTCCAGTCAAGAGCACTAACTACCCAGATCGTCTATTCCAGTCTCTTTCTGCTTTTCTTCATAAAACCTTTGGAAAGTTTGTTGTATTTCTGTTCGAGAGGGGGGTTGGGTGGGAATCAAATCTGAAACTTCAAAGTCTTTAGCAAAACATCTTTCCCTTTTTCTTATCTCAAAAGAGGTTTGTTTTCATGTCAGTTTCTGATTTCCAGATGGAAGTAGCTGGAGGGCTGTCGTGGAGGAGGCATACAGGGAATGGATAGAAATGAACACTTTCCATCTCATACTCATGTTGTGGAATCTCATAGCTCAAGGACCTTCTCACAGAGAAATCAGCAGGAACTTGGTAGAATAGTTTTCCATTATAGTTGCCCAACTTCACTTTATTTTGAAGCCCAACTTTTTTTCTTTTTTTCTTTTTCTTATTTTTTTTAATGCATATTCTAGTGCATCCTCCTTACTCCAACGCATGCCTTGTGATATGTCAAATCAAAACAAACAATTCCTTCAAGTTATGTTTGTCAGAGAAAAGGGTGAGCTTTTCCCTCCACAGACGGCTTTTTTTGGAACTAACCCACAACATACAAGTAAAAGTAGCCTTTTTAGCCTTTTTTTTTTATTTTCCCTCTTCACCCTTTTTAGTCCTCCCTGTAATTAGAGAATAAGTAGTTGTAATTCAAGTAATCTCAACCTACTAGATCATGTCCATCAATACTTTGGGTTCACTGCCAAACCTATTACCAGGAAAACTTACTGATGAGGAAGTGTGCTTGCTAGTGGTGGAATAAAAATTAGTGGTAGGCAGTGACAAAATGTTGTCAACTTAAGAGTATACAACACAACTTTCAAATTAAAAAGCTTTCTTACTTTCTTTTTGATTCTTACTCCTTGTCCAAGATATAAACGATCTTGCTGTCAGAACAGTGCAGAAATTAAAATGAAATCACTGGCATGCAGTACAGCACTATGTGCCCTGTTTCTTAATATACTTTGACGTGAAACAAGCAGACTTCTGAAAAAAAATTGGGTTTTGTTTTGTTTTGTCTTTACTAAAATTTTTAAATACATATTCACTTGAGAAGAACAGTAGCTAGTGGAGAATAACTCATGAGATAAAACCCCCAGGTCTTCATCATGTACCTGAGAGCAATTCAGTACCCACTCTATTACAAAGTACACAGTAAATTTCTTGTTATGTAATCAGGCTAAGAAATTAATCTGCAGTTGAATTTAGCTGTTAAGGGTGGAGGGTGTTTCGTTTGGGGATCTGAGATTTTTTTAGAGGCTTTGTAGTAAGTAGGAGAGCTCTGAGGAATAGGTACTTTCTGTCAGATAGAAACATTTACAAAACCTGTATACAAAATATCTTAATAGTGTTGTGTCTTCTATACTGTGTTTACACACAACATTCTCATGAGTATTTAAATAAAATTTACTAGCTTGCGTTGCAAGATCAGGCAATAAGTCAAGCTTTCAGTTAGACCTGGGTTACACTTAAAAAGTGAACAGCCATATTTCTATAGTATAAAGATTCTAAGGCCTACTTTTGCTGTAAGTCTCCACTTAGTGTTTTTAAGTTTTCTCATTTCACAGGACAAGCATTGATGTCGCCTTCATTTCTACAGAGTACACCTGCTTTTGTCTGTTTCTGGGCACAAAAAAAAAAAAAAAAAAAAAAAAGAATCTCAAAGATTTATATTTTGAAGTTAAACAAATATTTATTTAGACATACTTAAAAGTAGTAAAAAAGTGAAGGGAAGAAACATATTCTTTGAAAAATAGGCAATCCATTTCTTCCAGAGCTAAATTAAACACGTAAGGCTCAATTCTTCAGCAAAGGCAAACTTCTAAGTTAGTCAATAGAGCTTCATTTAGTCACATGGGCCCTTGCAACATCTTGTAAATGAGGAGTCCATATATTGAGTATTAGTTAACCACAGATATAAGCGCTATGTAACTGAAACAAGCATGAGCAGGAGGGTGTTTCTAAAGTTTTAGGAAAGTTTTGTATCCCTAGAACCTACTGAAATGTTTTGCATGGAGTTTGATTCAATCTGCAGTGAGCTGTTTCTTTGTCCTAGAAACTGTGTGCCTGTCTTCCCTCTTCTTGCATATTTACAGACACTATCATGCACTGCATTTAAAGCAAACCTGACAATGACTCTCCAGATCCTGTCAAATCACCCGAAAACTCTCCTCAGTTTATTTCTCGCCTCTGGAAAAGCCTCAGAGAACAAATGGGTCTTGTGGCATGCCTGAGAAATCAGCAAGATTCAAGCTCCGATGAACCGAGGCAGGGAGCAAATTCTGCAGTTAAGGACCCATCACTGATTATGCCCTGACTCCAGCCCCTTGTGATTAAGCCAGGAGCTTGTTACCTTGAGCATGTTAGGTGATCTCAACTGTCATGGTGTCATTTTTATGCACCTCAATGCACACTTTCCCAGTGCAGCTTGACAGGGACAGGTGTTATTGTTGAAACCATTTGCATGCAGAAGACTGTACACTGGCACTGAGGTATTTGCAGCCTAATCCTCCAGGAACTGAAAGGGCAAAAAATAAGCCTGTTGTTTTAATGTAAGAATGGACAGATTTTTGTGGATGAAATAATTTCTCATCCCCATGTTCCAGTGTCTGTAATTTTTGCTACTTTCTGCAAATCATGCTCTTACTATTATACATTTATAGTAATTTATATAGCTGTTAACATCACAGCTAAGACACAGTTGCATAGAGAAGATGAATTGCATCACAATGAAAATAGATATCACTAAAAACTCTCTGAAGTTGACCAACAGTCCATACCCTGCTAATCTGCAGGTTTTTTGTACTGGGAATAACAATGATTAAGAGAATCCAAACCTGTACTACATAATGCTCTGTGATGTGTGAATATTGTGTCACTCAATACTGTAGTGGTGTCCAACATTCCATATACCTATATGATCTTTCAAATATTAATGCTTCTGTTAATAAAATAGAGCAATTATCATTAAAGGTGGAACAGCTGGGTCATGTGAAATTCACATTTATTTCCAGAAAACTTGTATCTACTAAAATTTCATAACACCACAGAACCTTAATTCTGAAAAAAATTTAAAAGAAATATATTTTCACATATTTTGAATTTTTTATGTTTGAGAGCACTTCCTATGCCTGCAGTTTGTCATATGCATAATATTCCACATATCTATGAATATAATTTAGCAGAAACATACATATGTCGTCAATATTCCAAAACAAATTTGCTAGCTACTATACTAACCATACACTGATAGGACTAGTAGCTTAATAGTGTCACTCTTCCTTTCCACTGTAGCTCTACAATCATCCACAGTTTTCCTCTAGTAATATTAATTTCCACCTTGGGATATTTAGCATATTTTAAAAGGTAAAATAAATATACTGTATGCCTAAGGAATCAAGTCTTGTTGTTTAGGCTCAGGAATAAAACTTCAGTGTTCAGGTTGTTAATGGATAAAAATTAACCTGAAAGCTCAGAAGTGTATCTATCTAAGATTTTTTAAATTTATAGTCTCATAGGGAGTAGGCATAGCTTGGTCCTGGCTATAAGACTACAATTTTGAAATAACGTAAACACCTGTTTATTTTATTAAGCCGATTCTTTTACTCAGTTGTCTGTAGTCTAAAACTGACCTGCACTGAGAGTATGGAATTAGGTTGCAGCAGAGAAAATGCTTAGGTGACTGTGCCCTAATTAAGGCCAGTATAAATGATGACTTTAAGTAGTTTAAAAGTGAACTAACAAGCAAGCATACATACTTACAAGTGAGCCCAAGACCTCAAAAGTTTTAATATATTCAGGAAATATGAATATGCTTAATATTAATTTAACTTTGGAATATTTTCTAAATAAAAGAATTTCATTATTGTCATCATGTTTTCAATCAGTAACTTTATTCCAGTAATACTTCCATAATTACTCGTAACCATGCCCTACAATAGATATATCTATATTTTTCCCCAAGAAACTTAGAAGGTATAAAGATATAAATAAGCATCATAAAATACAGTACAGAGAAAAATCTGCTGTCTGATTTATATTATTAGGATAATGATTTGCATTTGTCACTTAGGGTGAATTAAATACACCATGACAAGTGTTCTAAACCTTCCTAGAATTAAGATGAACCAAAATGTGTTAAAAAAAATGTTTCTTCATAATTACTTTTGATAATGAAAATGATATTTCAAAATGTGATTCTTAGGTGGTCTTAAGATTGCTGCTAATGCAATTTACAGAAGAATAAATAATAAAGAAAAGTTATATTCCACTCTGTGTGCGAGAAACTGCCAGTCTTAACTTAACAATTTTATTCCTTTTCCCGTCTTGCACAAATGAAATGTTCCTTGATGATCCTTTATTTCTGATATTACATCTCAGTTGCATTTGTCTAACAGGTACTCCACAGCAATACCCCTAAAACACACCCCTCAATTTCAGAGGAAAGAGAGAAGGCTGCTAAGAAAAGGCCTTTTTTATTTGCAAAGAATAGAAAGAGATGGAAGAGACAATAAAGTTTTTAGTTGCATGATGTTGACTGGATGATATTTTGTAAATTTAAGCGTTCAGGTGCTGCTGCTGGTTCTAGAAATTTTACTTGCTCTCTATTGAGTTCTTCATTTGGAATTGAAGACAACTGGGTTCAGACAGGTGTAAAGAGTAGCCTACATTCCCTTGTGATCCAAACAACCACAATTTCAGAATTAAGAGCCATGTGGCCCACCCAATGCAAAAATGTTATTTGTGCCAGATATATTCACTGTGAAATGTGGACAGTTTTCATTAGAGATATAGTCATAAAGTAATTGAAATGTCATGCAAATAGGTGAGTGTAGAGTGTGATTCTGGGTTTATGTACTGGAATACATACTCATATTGAAATATAAGTGTTGCTTCCTAAGGAAAGACAATTCTATATGAAAAACCAAAATAGTTAAGTAAATAACTCCCGGGAAATAGAAAGGGATAAGAAAGAACTGTATGAAATAAAAATTTAACAGAAAAGGGGAAATCACAGAAGGAAAATATTATGAAGGATATCAAAAGCACCAAATTCAACACCTTTCTGAGCAGTGTTTGAAGGACAGAAGTTCTTTGCTGTGAGGGTGGTGAGGCACTGGAACAGGTTGCCTGAAGAAGTGGTGAATGCTCCATCCCTGGCAGTGACCAAGGCCAGGTTGGACAGAGCCTTGGGCGACATGGTCTAGTGTGAAGTGTCCCTGCCCATGACAGAAGGGTTGGACTTCATGATCTTAAAAGTCTTTTCCAACCCAGTTGATTTTATGATTCTATGATTCTTAGAAGCAAATTTGAAAAATTGGAATATAGAATAGAATCAAATGCAAGAAGACGAAACAATAATATCTGCCTTTTTTGAAAGCTGTTTCAAAGTCTGTTCTACTTAAATACTGAAAGACAGGATTATTTGTAAAACAAAACACCTTTCAAACATGTATTCTAAAAACTGATTGGATACATTTTGGAAAGTGATAAAGTGTTTTTGAAAGTTTTACCAAATCTTGTAAGATTCCAGAAAAAAATAGACAAGGAATACATGATGGGAAAATGTCACTGTATCCAATGTCTTAAATGAAGACTGCAGTTAAGAGGTATTTTCCATCAGAGTCCATTCAATAGAGACTTCAGTGTCAGGGTCAATACTTTTTAGTTTGGCTTTTCTCAAGTTGTAAGTCCATTATGATAAGCATGGGTTGAGAAATGCCACTTTGTCTGGTTACTGATCCTCAAGCAAATTAACCTGTTCTGGAAGTAAGTGAACTAGTTTTACGTCGTATGAGTACCTGAAGGCTTTAAGCAGGCACTCTACACATTTCACTAGTGTTATATATTTTTTGAGGTTATTTAACCTTAAAATACTTTAGTGACAATAATTTTTTGTTTTTATAAAATATCCATCAGCAATATTTTATTCCAATACTAAGTAAGGCAGCTGTTTTGACTATCAAGTTTTAAAAGTTATCTCCAAGGATTCCAAGTACTCTGCACATAATATATCTGGGTTTTAAAATTTGCGTGACTAGTTCCAATCTTAAAAATATTAAGCTAATTTCAAATTGTGGAAATGGCAAATTATGTTTTTCTGAAGCATATTCAGATAGCTGCTTCCTGGCTCCACTGAAGTCTCTTTGTGTATCTGTAGTCTTATTTGCTGGCATCAGTGCTGGGAAATATTTTATATATTTCCTGCAAAATCTATGTGGCAAAGAATATGTGAGAAGCTTATTCTTTTGTGAATGCAATTAGTAGATATAAATTGCACATGCTGTTCCTGAAGTAGTCAGCTATTACAGCTTGACAAAAGAAGTTTTTTTACATAGCTATGTTGAAGAAATTGCCTGAAAATAACAGCTATGGGCCAAAAATAGGCTATACCTGATTATCAGGTCATTAGCAGCAATAGTGCCTTCAAAGAACAAGGCAAAATAAACAAAATAGGGAGTTAAAATTTAAGTCTGATAACAGAACAAGTGGGAAATGAATTGCAGGAATCACAAAGTTCAGTGGGGTTTTGCTCCAAAACAGCCACAGCCAAAATATAATTGCTATAATATTCCAACCAGGTCACCTAATTAGGTAAATTGAAAATGGCTATGGTCTACCCTGAAAAGAAATTTCACAGCTTTTAGGGTTAACCTCAGAAAAGAATTTGTGTTGCACAGTTTCGCTCAACAGTAACAAGTATTTTTCTGTTTGGACTGTATCCATGCCTTGGGAAACCTAGAAACTGGAGTTAGGCATTTCTATTCTTACATGACAAGTATAACACTATACACCAGTAGAATAAATGAGCAATATACAGAGTATTTCTGGCACATTTCTTATTTTTTGTATCTGTAAATCAAGAGCAATCAAAAATGATCCTGTGATGCCAAACCAGATATGACTTAAGACAAAAACATAGTCGTCTTAATGTGACTTAAGGAGTTTATGTGTCCAGTGGAACCGGTAACTCTTGGTTTACCTTCAGTGACAGCTGGCACATGTTCACCATACCAACTTCGTAGATGCTTATTTTATTGCTTATAAAAGAAAATGAGGATCTCCTTGAGCATATTCTTCCCATGAAAAGACAGATAGATTTGTGATCTAGGTTTTTTCAGTGGCCTTTCTGTAAAAGGAGCAGAAGTAGGGACCTGTTTGAGACTGCAGTATGTGTCAGTAATTTCCTGACCAAATTTCCTGTCCATGGCTTAATATTTCTCAATTTTATCATGCAAAGGTATGACTTTTAACATCTTGTGTGACTGCCTTGGCAGTGTTCTGCAGAGGCTATTATCTTTCCCAAGGGGACTGGAGTTCTTTCTCCTTTTTACAAGACGAAAAGTATAGTAACAGCTTTGTTTAAAAAACAGTCTTTAAAACCTGTGAGATTTTTTGGAGGGTTGTAATAAAGTAATACACACGAAAACTTTATTGTTATTCTGTAGAGCATAAATAAATTGCCTTTGCATCTGACATAAAAAAAATAGGTAAATTAAAGAAAAAAAACCAGAAACTAGAACTAGCTGATATTTCATTAGGTGAAATTTCAAGGACATTTTAAGAAGATTAATTATTTATTTATTATATTAATTATTTGTTATAAATTATTTAGCTAAGTTAAAATTTGGCTTTTTGTACAGTCAAAGAATATTGTGGCAATACTTCAAAGTTTTCATGAAACTCCATCAGTCACTCTTAGTTAGGATATATGTAAATATGTGTGTGTGGAATAGCACACTAGACTTGGAGAATATATTTTTTTAGCTCTTGACAATGTAAAGATATTGGCAGTAGATACCCCAAAATTTGAAAGAAATATTTTGCAAAGAGCTACCTGGCAACAATTTTCACATCATGTCTTCTTAATATTTATTCTACTGCTCTAAGTGTGGCTTTCTTATGGACCTGAACACAAACTTCAATTGTACAGTAATGAGTTGCAGTGCTAGAGGTTGGTGAGACATCCTGGGATTCTACTAACAGAATCCATCCAAGTGCCTGGACTGACCTACAAATGATAGTAAGTAGAGTATTTAAACCAGAGAAGTATTTTGTCTTAAATATATATTTGAAATGAAACCGAGTTCTGACTACACATAACTTTCACTTTTTAAAAGAAAATTATGTTTGGCTAAAAGTAAGAAAAATTTATTGCACAATATTGATGTTAAATTTATTTAATATTTCATTAAAAATAATTTATTACAATATTTGTATACATTTTCTTCCTTCTAAAATTGTATTTTTCTCTAAGTTCCTTTTAAAATTAACCAACCTAATAATTTTGTATTCACAGGTGGCATAATTTATTCTTCTGGTTCTAGGGTGTTTTGTAATAATCATAGGAAAATATTCTGCATGAAGAGATGATGAAATTGCTCAAATAAGCTATGCAGCTCTTTTGCTTCGCATGCATTCCTAGTATCCGATAGCTAAGGAGTTGTTGCTAACTCTGACCCCTTGTTTTTGGTTCTGACACAAGGAGCATTGAAGCCTCTGAATATAAACTACATTTGGTCTCTGGTAAACACCTAGTGACTTGAATATGTCCTTTTGCTGAAGACATCTTGAGGAAAGAAGATCAAATAAAGACTCCAGTGAAAACTGAAACAAAATAACTGCTTACTTAAAAATACTGGGCTATTGTCCCTTGAGGTGCAGCAGATACAATCTTTCGTTTTCACTAATTTGTATGTTGATGCAGAGTTCCTGATTGCACAGTGGAAATTAGAAAATATTTAGTCATCTAAAGATTTTATATTTATTTACAATAACAGTAAAGTATGATCACGATAATAATTTACATACAATAGTAATTAATGGAGAATTGTGTGCTTAAATCATAGAATCATAGAATAGTTAGGGTTGGAAAGGATCTTAAGATCATCTAGTTCCAACTCCTGTCATGGGCAGGGATGCCTTACACTAGACCGTATCACCCAAGTCTCTGTCCAGCCTGGTTTTGAACACTACCAGGGATGGAGCATTTACCACTTCTTTGGGCAAACTGGTTCAGTCCCTCATCACACTCACAGTAAAGAACTTTCTTATATCTAACCTGAACTTCCCCTATTTAAGTTTAAATCCATGAGTCCTTGTCCTACTGCTAAAGTCCCTGATGAAGAGTCCCTCTTCAACATCCAAATATAGAATAACAGTGTATTTATTACCTGAAAATTGAGAAAAAAAAAAAATCCAACCCTTCTTTTCACAGATTTTAGAGGGTTGAGTTTGTTGTTGGAATTCTTTAATTCTCTTAAATTAGATCCTGTTTTGTTACTAAGATGATGATAGTCAACTCAATCTGAAAATATTTAGGTAAAATAGATAGAGTGGTTTGCTAATGGAAAATGACATTTTCTCCTTCGTCACAAATTAACTGGAATTTAATTTCTCTTGCACTTAAATGTATTCAAACATGGGGTGAACTTACCATGCTACATTCATTTTTGGGTTAGAAAAATAGTTATAGGAATAAATAGGTGACAGCTATTCATAATAATTAAGCTAACTTTTTTTGTATTAAAACAAGTAGGAGAGAAACCGCATGACTACTGCTAGAACAACCAGTTTCAGGGACACCACTGAATGGCAGAAGGGACAAGATATTAAACAGATGTATTGTCTTCCAGGTGCAAGGTTTATAGAAGAAAAGATTATTTTCAATCTCATTACAGTTGTAATTGAACTATTCCCAGTGAAAGATAAATTTTCACTAAATTGCACCATGGCATTTTCATCACTTTGGCTTGTCTTAATACCATGTGAATGAAGTTCCTGAAATATTCCATTCCTTTCAGTACAGGGAGATGCACATGGAATCCTGAGAGTTTAGAATTTAGATTTAAATTAAGTATAAGCCACAAAAATACTCATCAAAAGTATGCTTATCAAAGCAAAAAAATCTCAAACACAAAAAGGTGAACAAAAAATCACAAACCTGTTCCTGCTCTCTTTTAAATATCTTGAAATTGAATTTTTTCTTCATCTAATTATTATAATACTCATCTTTTGTTTTCAGTGGCTCACACATCAGATTGGAGAAGTTGGCATATGACTTCCTGAGTTCACATTTTACAGACTGCTACAATTTCTTCTGTAATTTTATCCTATGAACTGTACATAACTGTAACAAACCAAGACACTTCATTTCTTTTCCGATATACTAATTTGTTTCAGAAATAATATCTAGTAATCACTCTATTGCGCTTTCTTTTTCTTTCACAGAAATAGTATCAGATACTTAAAATCTTTCTCACTATTTCAAGAAAAGGGACTTTAAAACATTGGGATATATTTTGAATTGCAAATGGTGAATTGTGATTGTGAATAAAAACTCCCCAGGGGCAGGAGCTGAGAAGTTTCTTAAGCAAGCTTCTTTTAGTCCATGTTTTCCATCACTTGATTGTTTTTTGCATTAAGTCTTAATAACTACCTTAATGACTGTTCCCACCATACTAACCTGTTCCACCTGCATTGCAGGTCAGGATTGCCTAGGTCATAGCTTGCTTCAGTGGCGACTTGGCCAGCATTAACACAGTGAGACTGCAGCAGTGGAGAGGCACCAGGAGCCCTGGACCCACAGGGTCAGGCAAGCGTGGCATTGCCAGCAGAAGCAGTACACAGCCCCTAGCAGTGCATGTGTCACCCTGCTCTGAGCCACTTTACCTGGTGATGGCAAGGAGGGAACTTAGCCAGATGCGCAGCCCCTCCCTACTGTGCACCCTCCTGCTTGATGACTGCAGGAAAGTACCAGATTTTGCTTGTAATGCCTGCTTTTTAACCTGCAAGTCAGGAAGAGAAACACACCATTTCTGAGTTTATCCTTTACTGAAAGTTCAACATACAGGTGGCAAAATCCGCCTAAGTCAGTCCCGCATTTTGCTGAGCTGTGAAACTGCAAAATGAACCTGTACAACAGAAAGTTCACATGATACAAACAGTATGTGCATCTGTAAGTTGAGAAATATGTGATATCATATTCTTTTTTTCACATTTTTTTCTCTCTCTGGTTAAATTCAAGAAATTGAATGGTGGATAAAAATGAATGGTGGATAAAAAACTGGCTTCGGTGGATAAAAAACTGGCTCGATGGCCGCACGCAAAGAGTTGTGGTAAATGGCTCGATGTCCAGTTGGAAACCTGTAATGAGTGGTGTCCCTCAGGGATCACTGTTGGGACCGGTCCTGTTCAACATCTTTGTCGGTGACATGGACAGTGGGATTGAGTGCGCCCTCAGCAAGTTTGCCGACGACACCAAGCTGTGTGGTTCGGTTGATATGCTGGAGGGAAGGGATGCCATCCAGAGGGACCTTGACACGCTTGTGAGGTGGGCCAATGCCAACCTTATGAAGTTTAACCAAGCCAAGTGCAAGGTCCTACACCTGGGTCGGGGCAACCCCAGGCACTGCTACAGGCTGGGCAGAGAAGAGATTCAGAGCAGCCCTGCAGAAAAGGACTTGGGGGTGTTGGTTGACGAGAAGCTTAACATGAGCCGGCAGTGTGCGCTTGCAGCCCAGAAAGCCAACCGCATCCTGGGCTGCATCAAAAGAAGCGTGACCAGCAGGTCGAAGGAGGTGATCCTGCCCCTCTACTCTGCTCTTGTGATACCTCACTTGGAGTACTGCATACAGTTCTGGTGTCCTCAACATAAAAAGGACATGGAGCTGTTGGAGCAAGTCCAGAGGAGGGCCACGAGGATGATAAGAGGGCTGGAGCACCTCCCATATGAAGACAGGCTGAGAAAGTTGGGGCTGTTCAGCCTGGAGAAGAGAAGGCTGCGTGGAGACCTCATAGCAGCCTTCCAGTATCTGAAGGGGGTCTACAAGGATGCTGGGGAGGGACTCTTCCTTAGGGACTGTAGTGGTAGGACAAGGGGTAATGGGTTCAAACTTAAACAGAGGAAGTTTAGATTAGATATAAGGAAGAAGTTCTTTACAGTGAGGGTGGTGAAGCACTGGAATGGGTTGCCCAGGGAGGTTGTGGATGCTCCATCCCTGGCAGTGTTCAAGGCCAGGTTGGACAGAGCCTTGAGCCACGTGGTTTAGGGCAAGGTGTCCCTGCCCATGGCAGGGGGGTTGGAACTAGATGATCTTAAGGTCCTTTCCAACCCTTACGATTCTATGATTCTATTCTATGAATTTCTGATGATTCTGTTTATAAATCTGCCTCTGTGTTTTAGTGGTAATTCCACAGCTGGAAGAACATTTATTGTGGTAGTTTGTTATGTCGCAGTTAGTGGTGAGCACAAAATGTTTTCATGGCTGAACAGCAACAAAATTCTTTTAACATTTTTGCTCTTACTTTTTTCAAGCAAAAGCTCAGTTTGACCCAATTCAAAATGTTTTTACTTGATTTCATGTGTTTGTAGCAAAAGGGAAATGATGAAAATGAGGGTCTGCACTTCATATTTTTTCCTAAAGAGATTCTAGCAGTTGTTCTGTGCTTCCCAAGAATTGAAAGTCTCAGGGCACTAACCAATGTTTGCATGACATTATTTTGCTTTTGTACAAGGAGGTTTAAATCCATATTACCTACTGCCCAGGAATATACATATATTACTTTAATGAAATATGGACAAATTTACAGGTGTTCCAGCTGCTTCATTTCTGTATTTTTGTTTGTGTTGTTGGTTGATTGGTTTGGTTTGATTGGTTGCTTTTCTAGAAACACACTGACCAGTTCACAGATATATGGGATTTCTGCTTAGATATTCTTCCAAGAAGATAATAAAGTTAGAATTATTTGTCCCTAGCAACACTTAAATTATAAAGAAAAGTGCAAAAGCCTAACTTTGTCCAATTCTTTGCTTCTTTTACTTTGTTTTTGCTTGAGATGCCCAAAATGACATAAAATGCCATTTCAGATCTGACAAATGTCTTGTCTGACTTAAAACGATATTTTTTTTGTCCTTGTTCAGTTGGAGCAAAATTTACAGATTTTGCCTGATGTTTTGCCACCAGAGTGAAGAATGAATTGTTGTGAAGACTGGGTGGAGTAATCAAACTTCTCTTACTTAGTGCATTGGAAGGGAAGGAGGAATAATGTTTGAGGTTTTTTTGTAGCTAAGACGTAAGTTCTTAATTTCTTAAGCTCTTAAACATTAAATTTATATCCTATCAGTGCTTTCAGAGTATCTATTAATTTTGGACGTGTTAACGTGCTATTGCATAGCCAGAAATCCAATACTTCCCAAAATCTTAATAATTTTCTTTATCTTTACGCTAATAACAGATAAGAATTTCTGAGACACGGTGTTTTGTGCTGTGGAAGGACCAAGTATTTTGCAATTATCGAATAGCAGTTCCTCTAAAATGTTCTGAACCTCCTTTTATTAAAAAAGAAGCTCCCTTGGAAGTCATAACATGATAATTCCACAATATTCTAAAATAAACACCCAGTTCTAGGACTGTCTCTCCCTCAGAATGGCAAATCAAATTGTGATTTGCAGTCCAGTGATATTTATCCAATTCCTTAGGTCACACTTGCTCCATTTCTGCCTCTACAGTTTCTCAGAGCCAGTTCTTGGATCCTCATGATAATTATAATTACACTGTATGTTTCAAAACAATCATCCCTCAGCTGATTCTGGTAGCAGGTTCTGGCAACTGACTTCTCTAAAAGAGAAACTGTGTTTATTTTCAAGAGGATATATCTCCCAGAGATTCTATTTAATGTATAAATTGCCTTCTGTAGACCAATGTCTTACTTTAAGTGCCTCCACAGTTACATTGATTGTAAGAATGTTGATAAAGTGGAATTAGTACTGAAAAGTGCAACATTTTTTCATCAAATTACAGTATAGCCCTTTTTGTGGAGTTGACAGTCATGAATTAATAACATGCTAAGAAAAGGTAGAAATTTTCACAGTGAATTGCAGTTCCAAGCAAGTTTCCCTAAGGGTCTTTATAACTTCTCTGACATGTAGCATGTCACTAAATATTGAAGAAAACAGATTACAAGTGAAGGGACAGAGTTCATTGAATTCTTTAGGCTCATTATTAATGTTAACTTCAAAAAGGTGCAAAATCCTGCTGTGATACTGAGTGGTTAGGCAGTAAAATGGCATATGGAGCCCAAACACAATTAATGCAAAACAATGCTCACAGGAGAAAACATTTCAGCTTTATATAGGAACACAGTGATGAGTTCCAAATTAGCTATCACTTCTCTCGGGGAAAAAGATCTTGAAACCTTTGTGGATAAAGATGAAAATACACCTATCTTGGGCATACAGTCTGCTCTGGTCTCTCAAAAAAAGGGTAAAATAGAACTAGAAAATACACGGGGAAGAGTAAAGAATCATCTGTATACCAACAAAATGGATAGATTAAAAATATTATATTTGGAAAGGAAAAAAGAGTATTAGGTAATGATTTTTCCTATTTTTTCAAAGGGTAAGATGTCAAAAATACTCACTGAAACAAGAAGTATATGTAGAATAAACCAAACGAAAAAATTTTCACACAATTTTCTTCCTCATTCTGTGAAAATGATTTCCACATTTTTTTTCTGGAAGATAGAGTTTCCAAAAATTTTAGTAGAGCTTCACAAAGAAACCTACTCAACCATGGCTATTGAACATGGTAGTCTGCATTGAATAGTTCATGAACTTCTAATTGGCAAAAGCTTTAAGGCCAGATCAAAGGAGAATAACTGTGTCTTTGCTTTGTTCATCAGCCCTGTCTTTGTGTGTTGCTTACTGCTGTATCACCATCTAGGTGGACACCTGAATCTGACCCAGCTTATCAGATTTTACACACTTAGAGCTTATCCTAAACAGGATTAAAAAACAAAATTAAAACAAAAAAAAAAAAAAAGGAGAGATGTCACCATCCATTATATAAGCTCTACCAAAATCAAAAGGGTTTAACCTTTATATACAAATGAAAAATGTACTTTTTCAAGTGAAAGAAGGTCCCAGTGAGAAGCAGGCTGATCCTTACTTCAAATTCAGAAAAGTTTCCAAAGAGAGAGGGAAGATTGCCCAGAGCCTTTAAAGCTTTAATGCTCCGATTCGGACCGTTTTGACTTAAGGGCTTTCGAAAGCTACTGCAGTCCATAGATGAATCACAAAACAAGTAAAACAGAAAACTGATGTACAATTATGCATCTGCATTTATTGGATTTGAACTCAGAAGGGAACAAGTCCAGCTGAAGAGGCTGCAACAATCAGATGGTACATGAAATCTGGTTAGCTCTGCTTGGCAGAAAGAGTGAGGAATTACCTGTACGTCCAGATGGGAATGTCTTGGATTAATGTTGTATCCAAAATTCCTCCTTGCCTACATATTACAGGAAAGTTTTAGAAACTATGTTCATGATTTACAGTAATGATACTCTGTATGAATATTACTCACATCTAAGGTGTTCTTGAAAAAAAATGTAATCATCATTCTGCATATGTTTTTTGGATTAAATATTTTGTGCCTTTTTTTGGTTGTTGTTGGAGTTTTCTTACCATTGCAAATTCATGGTTTTCTTTCCTATACCAGTGAAAGACATTTCTGCTCTGCTGCTTCCTTGGGCGATTTCATCATGCAGAATGAATTATATGGGTACCTCAAATTAGATTGGGTTTAGCCCCTACACTGGCAGTTAATTCATGAATCAGGCTGCTTAAAATGGACTTCATCAACTAAAATACCTTCAGGACAAAATAGGGTTGTAATCTCTAAGTATGCAAAACAAAAAGTGCCTAGTGCATTCATCCAATAAACAGACAACTAATCTGCAGCTACAATTAGGAAGTTTATAAAATCTATTTCAAAAAGTTTTAATTAAAATGGGTTCAATGAGTTGTGGCTTAAAATGATATTTCTATTTTCTTTTTACAATATCGTGGGATTACAGCATTGTGTAAAAACATAGAATGTGCTGTGCAGGCTTCAGAGCACACAGAATCCTGACAGATGGACACACATTAACTTCGAAAACAAAGGAAAATAAAAAAGTGAATATGGATGTGTTACACTGACAGGTTCTTAACCAAACTATGCATCAGCTTTGTACAGTTTTATACATCAAGGACATACTGATTCAAAATGTCAAGTCCTTTAAATAAAAGCAATAGGAAGTTAGGACTCAAGTGTGTATGAGAACTATTATTTAGTGAGTGAGGTCACTGAGGACAAGATTTCTAGATTTCCTCTTCCATTCTGCTCCAAACAGAAAAGCTGTAGCAGATGAAGTTAAATCTTACTGTTTATATAGCATCTTAAAGTAGCTGAACAAGTAGAACATGGTGGCATAGCTGAAATTTACTGAACTACAACTGAAAGGACAGTCCCACTGTATATAAAATATTTCTTTAGTCTAGTTCCTCGTCTATGAGATACTGGCATATGAAACTCTTCACCAAAATGGTGATTTTTACAGTGTAAGATAAACCATGTTTACCCAGCCAGATATATATTTAATAACCTTGAAAAAGAGTAAATATTCCAAAATATGTTTAATTTATAATTTGTTGGTGTTCTGTTTATACTGGAAAACACTGAAGCAATTATAAATCTGCTTTGAACATGTCTACCACAGCAAATGTCCTTCTTGCAAACTTTTTCGTGCATTTTTCCTCCTGCTTCATTGCTCAGTAGTCTTTTAAATCTGCTTTTAGTAACAAATAATGCTGGTTATTTCTGATAACCTCTAATCCTATTTCAAAACCAGGAAAACAGCTCATGCCCAGCCGGCTTCATACTGTAGTCCAAGTTTCCTTCAACTCCACCTACCCTAAAGGTCTAAGAAATATCAAAGAAATCCTACAGGGAATCAGAATGAAATATGTTCAAAGAGATGCAATCTCAAACTTGTAGGTAGCAAACTATAAATCCCTTGATGTTTCCTCTGCCTTTTGTTTTACAGATGCTTGGGGACCTACATGTCTTGCGGGGGGAGGTGGAGGTGCAGGTAGAAAAGGAGCTCTAATTCTTTACAAGAGCAAGTCTTCCATTCTACATAAAATTCTGTTTCTTTTCAAATATGTTGAGATATTGCCTGTAGAAACAAGACAAAATTAATCCAGCTAAGCTGGTACAAGACAATTTTGTTGCTTATACTTTTACTGGAACTAAATCAACTCTGGCAAGTGCTACTAAGCTTAAGCAAGATTGGATGTAATTTCTCACTTCATATTTGAAAACTGGTAAGCATAAAGTATATTTCTTTTTAAGAAAGTTTTCTAAAACAATGGCTCAAAATTATTAAAATGGTAATGCAGAGCAATTCCAATCTGATCAGAAGATCACTGTAGACTAGGTTCCCAGGTAGGATTGACCACAATAGTTTTAACTAGATAGAATTATAATGTAGATCATTCCATGTGGTATCATTCCCTGTGGTTTTCTTTCTGATCAACATGTGGTGAAGAAAGAGTTTAATTTATAGGCTTAAGTCCTCTTTTCCCCAGTGGGCAGCCCTGACCTCCATGTAACCATGTCCCTGTAACCAGGTTGTCATGCTGACTTTGGATGAACACCATGGGCTGAATTAATGACCCTAAACTCAAGACCACTTTCTGTAGCAGGGAGTGTTAGCCTGAGGTGTGTGCTGCTTATGCATTTTAATATGTGCAAGCCAGATTGGGTTTTGACCTGACTGAAAATCCCTGCCCTACCCATCAGGATTGCTAGCAGGGGAGGCTGTCTGTTTGTTATGACTGATTGATGTATTAAAAATGTCATAATATAGAAATCCTTCTCAGTAAGGGCTCCCTTTTCTACAGGGCATGGTTCACAAGGACACCCAGGTACAAACCTTGCTTTCAAAAGATCATCCTGGAGGTCACACAAAATGTGATAAAGTATTGTAGGAAACAAATGAGAAAGGATTCAGCATTAGCAACAGCAATTTTTCTCATATGTGCTCAGTTTACAGCTTCTCCATTTCAGCAAGGAAGAGCTTTCATAGAGTGCAATCCATGCGAGCACCTATCCTGTCATCGTTCAGTGAAAATGATCCCCTCTTCTTTAATACCAATAAATACATTAGAAATATGCTAGATATTGAAAGAAAGAATGAATTAATCCATCCTACTTGGATTTCATATACGATATATTATATGCATTGAGAGAGAGAGTGGATTAATCCATATACTCAAATTCCTTCAGCAGAAGCAGCAGGGAAGCTTTGGTTAACCTTTTTTTTTCCCCCAATCGAGACACTGATTTGTTCCTTCTTGACACTTATCTACAGTTAGACTATCAAGTTAAAAAAATAGAATAGAAGATACTGCAAGAGAACATATAAATCACCCATAAGAAAAATAATTTTTAAAACTGCATTATACACTACATTTCAATGTGATTATGAATTTATCTTCTTTTGACGTCTGTTATCTATCTTCTTTGATATGTCTCAGGCATAAAAGCTGTAGCAGTCAGCAAAACTACAAAGGGAAGGAAAATGACAAAAAGTTATATAGTTAAATGCACTGCTAGAAAGCAGACACTTTTGAAGCTGCCATGACTTTTGACAAGCCTTTAAGGTGTCAAAAAGTGTAAAATCACTGTTGTGAGTGTATACGCTGCCTAACTTGCAACACACTGGGACTTTCATAAAGGGATATAGTTGCTTACTTAGCAAACTCTCTCTCCTTCAACAAAATGTAATGCAACAGTGAGCTAATCATAATGGTTGGAGGGTGACTCTTTATAAGGCTGATTTGACTTTTCCTCTGCAAGGTGCAACTGTCATCATGGTTATTTAGAGTGCAAATCTAAACAGTTTTGACTTGTTGACAATCTTTTAGAACTTGTTTTTATCTTTCAATGTTTTAAAATAACCATATGAGTAATATTCTGCTTTTCCCTCCTCTTCCTTTCCCCTCCGAGGAGTAACCACCCAGTACATGTTTAAAGCACAGAGACTACATCCAATTGCAAGCCTTATATATTTGATAGAGTTGCACATCTTTAACTTTTATATTGCATCTCAGATGAGCAATTTGGGGTGATTTTGTTCAGTTTCTTTGGACATTAAGGACAGGTGACATTAAAAAATTAGATTTCCTGCAGTTCTATAGTACGTAGTCATCAACACATGTCATGGTTCTATCAATACCCTCTTTGATAGAATCATAGAATAGTAAAGGTTGGAAGGGACCTTAAGATCATCTAGTTCCAACCCCCCTGCCATGGGCAGGGACACCTCCCACTAAACCATGTCGCTCAAGGCTCTGTCCAACCTGACCTTGAACACTGCCAGGGATGGAGCATCCATAACCTCCCTGGGCAACCCATTCCAGTGCTTCACCACCCTCACTGTAAAGAACTTCTTCCTTATATCTAATCTAAACTTCCCCTGTTTAAGTTTGAAGCCATTACCCCTTGTCCTACCACTAAAGTCCTTAAAGAAGAGTCCGTCCCCAGCATCCTTATAGGCCCCCTTCAGATACTGGAAGGCTGCTATGAGGTCTCCACACAGCCTTCTCTTCTCCAGGCTGAACAGCCCCAACTTTCTCAGCCTGCCTTCATACAGGAGGTGCTCCAGCCCCCTAATCATCCTCATGGCCCTCCTCTGGAGGACAGTTTAATCCTGGGAGTAATGTTGCAGTGCAAGAAAAATTAATACCAGTTGGTGTCTTCTTAGGACACAACAGCTTAGGATAAAACTTCCATAAATGACCTTTTCAGAGATAGCCTCAGTCAGTGATGCAAGATGTAGCAGGAGAAATCAAATAGATGATCTTAAGGCTTCCAAACACTAACTGCTTTGGTCACAGGTAGAGATGGGTTGGAAATTGGATTTAGTTCATCCTTGGTATTAGTTCCTTTCAATTTCACTGTGTAAAATGTTATTGGTGTTACAAAAAAAAGAGCCTTTGATAAATATAGCAAAAAACCCTAAATCAATAGTTCTCTTGGAGAAAGATACCTGGAAAAATAGAATACAGAGAATCAATTGTCCCTTAGTGGTGTGAGATTTCTGTTCTCCGTCATCAAAAACATACAAAAGTACCAGCGGCAGCTGCTTCTGATACTTTAGCTGCCAGGTAACTCATACTCATCTAGCATGTTTCTATTGCTAACTTCTTTGTGCATCTGCTGGAAGGGATGCACATAAGCATGATGGTTGGAAGACAGAGCTGGCAAAAAGTTACAGCACACACTGAACAGCATAACAAGGAGTGCAGGTATTTCTGGGGAGCATAACTGGAAGGACTACGCTCTTATTCACCCACCCACTGAGTCCTTCCCTCTGTCTCTAGGTAAATCAGTTTCTGCAGAGAAAAATCCAGTGTTGTTTTTTTTTCTGATTGATAGAGAACTAGGGCTTAGGCTAGAAGTGCTATTTTCTGTGCATGCTAACAAGCAACAAGGTTAAAAATAGAAAAGTAATTTTTATTCACAAATTTTTAGAAATATCACTGTCAAAGCCATGAAAGCAGACAGCGACTCACAATTTATGATGGCAAATATCCATCTTAAAACCATCTTTTTTGTTTGGGTGGCGGAGGGGTGGGAATATTTGGTACAGTGGTTTTCTAACATCCCAAAGATCATGCATATATGTGCAGGTATGTGTATGTCTTCTTCAGGATAACTATCTCTTGTTTGTTTCTCCCACAAAAGAGTCAGGAGGTTAACAAGCAAAATTCAGAACAACGAGCAGCAACCCCGAGATAACAAAACACTGTCCTAATACTTGGGTGTGGTTGCGGAAATATTACTTGACTATAAGGCAGAAGGAAGATGAAGTGCCATTTCTCAGGAACATTGTCATAACATGAAGTTGAAATGCTTTTCTGCATGCGAAGGTGCATTTTCTAAATTCTGTTTTCAGTCCACTTTATTGGATGATGATTCGCAATTTTAGTAATTGGATCTAGGTTCCAGATGAACTGTTCTCATTCTTCCAGAATCAAGATTTTTGTTCTTGCTGGTTTTGATTTTATTTCATTTTTTAATCTACTTAATTGTTATTATCAACCTTTTATTTCAAAGTAGGGTCAGAGCACTATCCTTTTTTTGTTGTTGCCCTGATACATTAAGAATTATGAGTAGACTGTACATTTTAAAGCCATTGTTCTAGATTATACTTTATTAAGATTCTTGTGAAAATATTTGTTCCCATGTCTATGACTGCAAACTAATAGAAAAATGTTAAAATGCCCCCTTCATTAACATATAATCTCAAGAGACCATAAACATAATTCTGATTCCGAGTTGGCTTTGTTCAAGACTGTAATCTTCATGTAAGCATAGATACTTTCTCAGGAATGTCAAATAGATTAAATATTTTTAAAATACAGGGTTTTTTAAGCATATAGAAGACTGGATGGACTTTAGAGTAAGAATTCATAGCCAGATAATTACTTATTTAAAACCTTAATATAAACTGCAGTATTCAACAAAAGCTTAAAAATTACACAAACACAGAAAACACAGAAAACTCATTTCATGTGAGAAGAAAACTCACTCAACTTCATGATCATGTAATGTTGAATATACCTGTATAGACAAAAGTATAGGTGAGTTTTTAATGTATCTATCTTTCAAACTAACATTATTCTGAAAAAGAACAAAGCCAAAAACCAAAACCAACCCCCCTAAAAAACCCCAACACCCCAGAAACAAACAAACAACAAAACCCACAACAAAACAAACAAACAAAAAGCCAACCAAGGAATCAAACAGCTCTTAGGTTTTGGAGTATTCACTTTTCATTTAATGAATCTGTGCACTAGGTTTATGCATGTAGCACCTTGCCTGAGTATTCTGCTATTTGTATGTACTGACTGTGAAAGAGAAAAGCCGTCACAAGTGTTGTATGCAGCAAGTTCTGAGTCAAACAGACATCAGTATTTTCTTTCTGTTCTTGTCACAGAAAGCAGAGATGATTCTATGCATAAATTATTTCATAAATATTGGCCCTTTGGCAATATGATGTGAAGAGATTATCTGGGATTTGCCTTGTGAGAGAAAATTGTCTAATGAACAGGTTATTGAATGAATCACAGTAGCATTTAGTACTGATAATGGACTTAAACCCTGAGTTACTCAGATAAAGGGGAGAATCCCATTGCCATCTCAAGCAAATCTCTGTGAGTTTGCAATTCTAATATTTCCTGACAGGATGTAACTTGTTTTATTTCAGTACAGAAAAAAAAGAAGTTGTTAAGACCTATTAAAGGTTCTTAATATTTCATTGTTATTAAATTGTCTATGAGATAGCTGTTACAACAAAAACCAATATATTTTCTCCCTCAAATTCCATTCACAAATGGTAATTTATACAGAGACATTTCAGAAGGTTTAAAATATGGTACACAATTTTAAATTATTTTGGAATTTATTTCTGTTGTAGTCTTTAAAATAATATGCATGAGCAAGTGTTATAAGCAGATGATCTGACTGGCTGTAGTGGCAGGTGCTGCTCTGATAGGGGCACAAACCTAAGGGCACACTGAATATTCGACACTGAGTCCCTCTATTAACCACTCAGAGCAGTAGTTTGAAGGTCACAAGTACACCGCATGAAGAAATAACCTATATTCACAGGCATAAGTGACAGTTGTTCCTGACCTGCCTTTGATATAAACGTGTGGCTTATATCAGACATACAATGAAAAATCCTTTTTATTTTAGATTTCTTCTCTTGCAGTGTTTACACTCATTTGAGTCAGTGTTTGCGCCTTGCTCCATAATTTTTTGTATGGCTGTATTGAAAACACACAAACTAGTCTTTTTCTTGTGATATTTAAGAAAGCACGAAATTTGTGTTGATAATATACATTAACCTTCACAAAATATACAGAAACCTACTGAAATAACTGGCATTAATTCCTTAATGTTGGTTTGTTCCGTTCTTCTATGATAGGTAGTTAATGAACTAATGCCCAATGCCAGCCCATATTGAAAGCATAGTAGTTACTGGCTTCAAACCTATGAAAAAAAAAAAAACAAAAACCAAAAAACTAAAACCAAATCAAACCAAAACACAAACACAAACAAACAAACAAAAATAAACAAAACAAAAAAAAAAAATCCCAACAAAAAAAACCCCAACAAACAAACAAAAAAAAACAAAACCAAAAAACACAGGGATTTTATTTTCTCTTATTTCTATTAATAATATCTACCCATTTAAAAAATATAAAATAATAATAACAAACACATTAGCTCATTTATTTGGTTTAAAGATAGGTATAAAACATCTTTCTGTAAATTTATTTGCCAATTATTCTGGAGTATAGCAAAAGATAAAATGAGTCTCGGCCTCAGTGACAGATATCATTATCTAGTTACACCAATAACAGAAAAATACTCCATCTTTGTAAAATTTCTTCCCACAACAACACTTCCTTTCCAAGTATTCTACCAGGCAGTGTCCTGAAGATAAACACATTTAATCTGTTTAGGACTGCAGAAACAGCTGGAAGCCTATCTTTTGAGAAACCATTCAGGTAGGCATCAAAAATTGCCCAGTAAGAGCAACAGAGTTGAGGCAGCATCATCATAGGGACTCTCTCAGAGACCTTTTTATCATTAGACCTTTCTCCTTTCAGCTGCTGGAATTAATGGAGGCATTAGAGCAGCAATTTTCCAATGATCCTATTTAATGCAGTCGGAGGATCATGCTGCACCTTTTGTAAGTTTGCAGGTGGGCCTGTTGGTTGTTTTTATGTTTTTTGTTTGCTTTGGGTTTTTTTTTACTTTAGTAGGTGAAAGCTGAAGATGCAAAAGAGCTTATTTCAAAATCTGGAGCACTCAGCACTGTCCCAGTTCTACTGACATGAAGGTTTAACACTAGCACGAGTAGATTGCATATAGTGCAGTGATTCTTTCTTTGTTTCTTTTAACAGTCTCATTCATGACATTCCTTTGTAATGACACAGTATACTCCTTTCTTATAAAGGTTTCTGAACAGTTTAAAAACTGAGGTTATTTAGATATTTGAAAGACTTCTAACCATTTAAGTTTTATATGCTTTTACAGGTAGACTTGCACCCATGAAAATGCTGAAACATGTCATAACCCATGTAGAGAATTCTGCTATCTTCCTTGCCCCATACAATTTAACAAGGCTAAAAAAAGGATGATTTTAATACATTTCTACAGAATTACAATTAAAATAATGTATGGAATTCACTAGAGGATAATTTTCTTTCTGTAGTTTTCAACCCCAAACTTACGGACTTCTGTTATATTCTGCATGTACATACTTTCCTAGTATGTTTCAAAGATAATAAAATGGAAATAACATCAATATCATTTTAGATTAAATTTTAGATTACTTAGTCATAAAATTAAAATTATGGCAACCTGATTAATTTTTAAAAAGAAGCTTTCTGAAGGATCACTAATGTTAACCAAAACCCTGAGGATGAAATGCACCAAGCCATAAGGAATAAAAGCAGTCTCACATTAAGAAGACTGCCCTGGAGAAAAGATGAATTAACCTGATTCGTTCTGAAACAGTCAGATTTGGGTGTTTGTTGAGTTGAGAAAAATGTAGCAGCTTGTATATTTGAGCATGCAGTATTCCCACTATATGAGAACAGCAAAGTACATATAAAAGTGTTCATATTTTATGAAGGACAATGTTGACCTCTACAGCCCCAGAAGACACAGAAAAGGAAGGGTCAACAAGTTTTTTGGCCATCAGATAAAAGCAGCCTATAATGAGAGTGTTCTTAACTTTCACTCCCCTTTCCTGTACATTGCATGCATTAGAGAGAGATATCTGAAGTGCTGCTATGGGAAGGTTAACATTTACTTATTTAGTACTGTGTGCTAAGAATAGCAAGTTAATTGGTCCCTGGAGCACAAAGGATTAAAGTTCACAGTGGTAGTTTGTGAGAGAGAAGCCATGAACAACTCTCTCCAAGGTTCCCCTTTGTTGGGGGCATGTAAAGCAACAGAGTGCGCAGAAGGATTTGTCTCAGTTTGGAGTGATCTTAACTTACATAATTTCTGATTTAGGAGACATAAAATGAATAAAAGAATAAAACAAAAAGGGGGAAATTCAAGGGTCAAAATTTCATCAGAAATATTTAAGTTTGATATTAGAAAATAGTTTTTTAAGCACTGGAATAATCTATCTGAGAAAACTTAGAATTCTCGATCAATCACTATACATTGAGAGAGATTATATAGCCCAACTCTCATGAGCAGTCTGGGAGGGAAAACAGATAAGATCATTTCTCAGATTGTTCCATAGCCCAATATTCCATAATCCCGAGTTAAAGAATAGTAGTCAATGCACTGCATTAATACGTGTGTTTTCATCAAAAAAAAAAAAAAAAAAAAAGTGTAAATGAACAAGAAGACGTAAAGAAAGGCTATAAAGTATAGGATGGAGGGAAATTGCTGCCAAGGCAGTAGTAACAGGTAACATATTTATTGAAATATTAATGGATGACCAGCTAAGTTATACTTGAATAGAAGCATTTACAATCATTTCAGACAACAGTAAAACTTTCACTTTTCCGCATTCTTCCAACTCCCTTTCTTTGTTAACATTTTTCATGTGCTCTGGTTCACACAAGCTGCACCACTACAGTTCAAAGTGATAAAGATTCCTTCTTTTCTCACTTAAAGGCTTTGGTTTTGTTTGTGTGAGAACACGTGATAACAGACAGACATGCCTACTTGTTCTCCTTAGCCTAATAAATGTATTCCTGTGCTAGCCCTGCTCCACCTCTTCACAACAGATGTTCTTTTGACTAGCTAGTTCTCTAAGGTTGAAAATGGTTTTTGCTAGTGTAGTCTATAATCATTCTCCAAAATAGAATAGACTATCTGGCTTCATTTTGATGACATAAAATGCAGTTAGAGCAGGAGACTTTGATAACTTTTTAGGCAAATTTTTATAAATCGGGACCAACACAAAAGGTAGTTCCTCAACCTTTGCTTTAGGTGTTTGAAGTTATCAACTTCATGCTGACACCCAAACACCAAGAAAATCCTGCTCACAGCAGCAGAAGAAGATGTTTTGGACTGAGTGGTACAACTTCCAGTAGAAGTTTCTAATTGATCATCACAGAAAGTCTTATGTTGCATCATAGAATGAATGTTTCAAATGTAACATCTGTACAGGCATTTCTGCCATCTGTTATTAATATTCTTCCAGATTGAGAAAGTAGCACAGCTGGGCCATTCAATCTTCTTCTTACACACTAATACTTTCAAGCCTGGGTGAAAATTCACACCAATGAATAAATTTGGCCTTGGTGCTGTCCAAGATAATTGTCAAGCAAAGATAGACTGAGATGACAAGTTATTTAATATAGCATCCTGATTAGGATGTACATTAAATATATAGCATCCTATATAGTTATTTATTATAGCATCCTGCACGTGATGTGGCACGTGTACTATTGGTATGCTTATTGTATGTCCTTTGTAGGTTAGAATCGGTTGTGACAACTCTTGGGACATAAAACTTGGTTTTGTAATGGTTTGCATTTTATGTAACTACTCACACATAAAAATAAGAGCAAAGAAAATGTAAAATGTCGCCTAAGTTGGTAGCACTTCAGACCTTCTCTGTCTTATTTACTGTTTGATTCTTTCCTTCCTTGTTGTGTAATATTTTTGTACTCATTTTTCATTCATGTAATGGAAGAGAATAAGTGCTTTGGATGACCCCAATTTTACCTGACAAGAAAGGAACCTTTCTTTCATTTTCAAACACCTTGATAGAAAACAGTAAAATAGCAAGATGAGCCTTAGATTAAACGTTCCAGTTAGGGACAATCCAGTCTATCCAGTCATTTAATTTAGCTGATAATTGCATGACTACAGCACTCATGCAGGATAAGGAAGATAGATGCACGGTTCCTTACTGTTTTCAAAGACTTGAACCTCGATTTTCTATTTACTAGTAAAGATAACTCCAAGACTTTAAGTAATATTGTTGTGTGTTTGTTTGTCTTCTGTGATAAATCTCTTTGAGTCTATTCACTTGGGATAACTGAATATAACCAGTGACTAAGACTTCAAGCATTTACCTATTATGTAGGATATTTATATCCTTCCTTCCAATCCAGTATGTAATTTCAGAATTCCTTTTAGAAAAAGGAGCAAAAGCTATTGAAAACAAGGTTCCTTGGAGTACCCTGGAGCACTCTTAAAGGTATATGGCTTCAAATACTTCTGGAAAGAAAGTGTCAAGTAATCCCTTTTTTTAGATCTGTGAGCTTAGTTGATTTCTTGCTTATTTCAGAGAAAACTGTTGCATCCAGTCATTTTTTTAAGCAGCTTCAGCTTCTCAAAAACCCCTATTTGTGAGACAACACTCTATATGTCTCTGTTGGTGCCTTCATTCACCTGCTAGAAGAGCTCTCAAATCTGGGAAAAACCCACCACCACAACAACACAACCCCTGCTAACCAAAAAATCCCACATCACCACCACCACCACCACCACCACAACAGAAAACCCAGTTTTACCTAGAAACTGAAGTGTTCCTAGCTGAGAGGTTATTCTGGAAAGAGACTCTTCATGAGGGACTGTAGTGATAGGACAAGGGGTGATGGGTTCAAACTTAAACAGGGGAAGTTTAGGTTAGATATAAGGAAGAAGTTTACTGTGAGGGTGGTGAGACACTGGAATGGGTTGCCCAAGGAAGTTGTGAATGCTCCATCCCTGGCAGTATTCGAGGCTGGGGTTGACAGAGCCTTGGGCAGCAAGGTCTAGTGTGAGGCATCCCCGCCCATGAGAGAGGGGTTGGAACTGGATGATCTTAAGGTCTTTTCCAACCCAAACCATTCTATGATTCTATGATTCCGTACCCTTCAGGTGAATTCTGCCTCCCCAGATAAAATCCCAGGTGAGCAGAATGTCAGAGGGGAAAAGTGATTCTGGATGCTGTGTTTAGAATAAGTCACAATGAAGTGAGAAATATGTAAAGTGGACCAAAGAGAAAAGTTTAGGTCAAGAAAGAGTATAAGAGTTTGGGGGAAAAAAACCCAAACAAGCAAAAAGTAAAAAAAGTAGTCATATGGAAAAAAGAGCTCCAATAATAAGGTTGCTACTAGGTCTGGTGAACAGCACTGTATCTGTCCAGTAGGATGAGATGCAGATGTTGTTCTTCCCATCCATTCTTTCCTTTGCAAACACCCCGATCTCCAGGGCAGGACAAGGCAGGGCAAGGCAAGGCAAAACAAGGCAAGGTGAGAAAGCATGTGTATCAGATGAAAGTATGAGACACGGAAGTGAGCTGAATTCAGGGGATGTTTCAGTCTACTTGATGTTTGGCTTTTGCCTTATATTCTTTGTGAATATAGAGGTCAAAAAACAATTAACTCCTCCCCTCCTTCCATGCATTGTTTTTATCAAAGACACCTGAGCTAAGACAATGAGAAGTGATCTATATTAGAGAGGTCCTTTTTATAGTGATCCATGTCACTCATTTTTCAGGTAAAGGATACATGCCAGCTTATGGAGTCAAATTCATTGTGCTTTTAAACATGTGTTTCTCAGCAATCTACTGATAGTTTTCAAAATATATAGTAAAGAAAATAATTTTGCAGATTTTTAGCTTTTATCCTGTATATTAACCATTAAAATCATTGCTTTAAATATGTTTCTGAGCTGTCTTTGCTGCCCTACTTCCTCTTCAGGAATAATAAAAATAATATTTTTAATAAATAATAAAAAAAGCTGGTATAAATGTTACCTCTAAATCCAAGGCTATATTAACTGCTATCTTCTCTTACCTGGCACATCTGATGACAAACATTGTTACACTCAAAATCCCGTTATAGTCAAGAAGGAACTATCATGCTATTATTGTGAGGGAACTAAGAATTTACTGTAAGTCTGATTAAAATCCTTACAATCTAATCAAAACACAACAGTTATTATTATTCCAGTTATGACAGTACAATTAGTTATAGTCCAAATTAATGCAGAAAAGCCTCATTAGCAATACCCTTAAAAGTCTCTTTTCTCCTGTGTGATGCTCAACCTTCCAGTTGCTGTCTGGGTCCCAAGAATGATGTCTTCATTCTTTCTCAGGAAGAAGGAGGGAAAGGTGTTGGGTCGGTTTCATGTAAGGAGGGGTGGTGTTTGCAACAAACTAATGGCATCCTGAGGTCCTCATGGGGAGGAGTATGAAGACAGAAGTTTTCTTTTCCTTAGTCTTGCATCACTTTTAAATCTTCTTTTAAAAAACCCACTTTCTTCCCATCAGTTCTCAGTTGTCATTATTGTGAAGGGCTGCTGTTTGTCACCCGCTGACTCCCAGTCTTTGCCAGACTGGTGCTGTACTGGGGATCACAGGGCAAAGCTGGAACAGGGGAGCCCATAGGCACTGCTCCTCTCAGGAACTTCTAAACTAGGTTGAACCCAGCTGGGGCCACAGCGAGCCCAGATGAGTCTTGAGACCCTGCACTTGTGGGACAGTGCAAAGCCTGCAACCTAATACTAGTCACAGCAAATCATATTTGCTAGGCTACATAGTGAGCTCTTGATCAAGTGTCACTATAGAGAGAACTGTGGCAAATTCTTTGTGGCAAGACAGCCACTTCAGCACTTCTCCAGGTGAGTCGGGAGAAGCGTACAGAAATAGCTGGGATTCTTATGATTATTGAATATTTTGTTGCAGCTCCTTCTGTAAAGCTGACCAAAAACGTAGGTTAGCACTTTTGCTGCTGATGACTTTTTTGGTCCTTGGGATTTTCTTGGTAGCACAATTTTTTCCTCTGCATTATGTGTGATAAGACAGAACAAGAGACGTCTAAGACAGGGGTCACGCTCTTCCAAGTTGCAGTAGTTAATGTGAACTGTCAGCCTGCACCTGTTATGTTAGCATTGCTTTTGGCAGAACAAATCTTCAGCTAATGCATAGAGTATAAGGGTTTTAGAGGTTTAGAGGACAGTCAGCAGAGAATTCAAACTTGTTTTATTTTCTACCATGATTTTTTATCTTAAATGCCAGATTAATAAAGTTTTATAAAACATTTCAGGTAAGGCGATCATTGCATAGCTGTTATTCTTCCTTTGAAAATGAAGGTTTTGGCTTCAAGAATTGTTTGGAAAGTAATTTAAATTTCTCTAGTGAATAGCAAATATGAATTTATTTAAGCCTTCATATTTGGCTTTTTCTTTCTCTTTTAGAAAATATTTAGAGAGGCTTCCCAATGGCTATTTCTTGAAATTTGTAGAAACATATGATGGATATCTTTCCGGTTTCTAAAATTGCCAGGCAGTATAAGTTTCTCTTTTTTTCCTGATATGTTTTTGCACCTTGGGACAATAGAACCAAAAGTTCAGACAAATTCCTTGAAATTGTGAAACAAAAGTGGTTCATCACTGAAAGTCAGCATACATCAATGAATAAATAAAGACAACCAGGGTGACACTGGAAGGCAGCTGGAATTGCAGTCTCCTACCTCAGATGATCCACTGTCTTCCTTAGGAGGGGCAAACGAGAAATAATAATTCCTGGCTGTTTCTGACTCCAGAGTCAGAACAGGAGAGTAAATAAACATTTACCCCTGAATATAGAAGAGACTGGCTTTTTAGTGTAAAGTTATGGAAAATCTCAGATTAGTACCTCCTGCACCAGTCTGCAACACACCTTCACTTCTCCAACTTCCCCCTCTGTAAACAAAACACCCTTCCTAAATAGTGGGGGTTTTTCACCTGTAGTAAACACTTCAGTGAAAGAATCATAGAATCATAGAATAGTTAGGGTTGGAATGGATCATCTAGTTCCACCCCCCCGCCATGGGCAGGGACACCTCGCACTAAACCATGTCGCCCAAGGCTCTGTCCAACCTGACCTTGAACACTGCCAGAGGTGGAGCATTCATAACTTCCTTGGGCAACCATTTCAAGTGCCTCACCACCCTCACAGTAAACAATTTCTTTATATCTAACTTAAACTTCCCCTGTTTAAGTCTGAACCCATATTTTGAAAGCTATCATAAAATTTCATAAAAGACACCATTATCTTTTTCACAGAAATGAGAACATACAGTTTACTATTTGTAAATACTTTTTTTAAACTTAGGCCACTATGTGTAAAAGGCAGGTGAAATTGCAGGAAAATCACGACTAAGTATTTTATGAAAATTGGGTTAACTACTTGTGGTGGTGGGTCTTTTAGTATGTTGAATATAGTTGTTACCCTATGTAAGTAAAATTTCTTTTTCAAGACTTTGTTCAGACTTTATTTTTATACATTCTAGAAAAGGGATAGCAATATGAATCATTTTGAGCCCAACTGTAGTCTTTGCAGATCAAAGCTAAAAGTTGTGTCAAGATCTTAAATAAACAGGAGAGAATTACTTGAAAGGAAAAGCATTGTACCATAAACCAAGATATAAGTGTGAACAGCTAATTACTGTAGATTCTAGAAAGCTAAAAATGTTTCTGAGAAAGATACGCAGAGACACCCAGAACTGCACAGGAGCTTACCAAGAGCAGTGATATAAAAGGAGTCAGATGCACAAATTAGCTTTGTGCATCTGTTTTTAAACAGAGAAAATTAGTTTTAACATATAATAGTGAGCCTTCCATAGTGATTTGTATCCTGAAAGTTTGCTTTACTCCCTCTGGGGTTTAAAGAAAATGTATAAAACTCATTCTCTGCATTTTTATACCCAAAGTTTTTGATCTGATTTTCTTTTCCCCATAAGATTTTGCACATAGACTGTTGAAAAAAATCTATAAAGACTTTTAAATCTTCTATTTATTTTTATTTTCTTCTTACCTAGACATAATTTTCTGCATTTTGTAGTACCGCCTTTGGTCCTGATTTTTCTTTCACAGGAAAATAATTTTCCTTTCACAGGTTGACTTCGTTTTTCCCTAGGGTATTCAATTTTGATTTACTGGCTTGGAGAGAAACCTGAAAACCTTACGGAAGTGTCTCATATGCAAGCGACTCTTTCCTTAACTCAAAAACTGACAAATATGTGATTTTTACTTACTTATATACATCTAAAAGCAGTTAATGCTTTGTCTGACTTTAAAGTGGCCCTAGCATTTTCTTTACATGTGACACACCATTATCCATTACCAGATGCAGTTTTTTCCTCCAGGATAGTGTTTTCTCTCCAGAACAAATTGGAAAAGTTTGAAGGGTGTACTAAAAGGTGTATTCTCCAACACATCACCAATAACAGAACCTGGTTTTCAGTATCAATATTCTCATAATATGAATTTTATTTCCTGTGCAAATAATTTAAGAAAATGAATGCCATTGGCATTGCTACTTTTAACCATAAAATAATCGAAAATGTAAAACAATGGCAAAAGAAAGCTATTCATGTCAGCAATTCTGATCCATGTTGTCTTCACTCTGTTTAGTAAACAAAGAAGAAAACAAGTGGGCACCATAACAAACTCATCCGTCCAGAAAGGATACTCATTTCATTGTACTGGATTGTAACTTCCTTTAATAACATGTTTGGAACTTCAACTTGACTAAAATGACTGTGTAAACTGCTTAAAATCTACACCTTTCCCAAGGCTGGGTCAATATTTTCATACATAAATTGAAGTGTCACTTTAATTATATTTCATTGAAGTCACACAACCCGATATTTTACAACTGAGAAATAAATAATGAGTGGTTCTTTGTGAAGACACTTACTCTGTCTGATAATCATAGTAATTTTTAAAAAATTGGGAAGGAAATAAACTAACAGTTATCTGATCCATCTACTGCCAGTTCAGAATTGCTCATCATAATGTTTTTAGACTTCTGTTCAGTTTTGTTTTAAAAGCTCCATATAACATGGCTTCCACTATTTCCACGGGGAGGCCATTCAATTTAGAAAAGAAATAATGACAGGTCTTAAGTGGGTTCTCCCCACCCCCAACCTTAATTTAGGCTCACTGAATGATCTGATTCCTTTGGGCATATTTGCTCAAGGTGACATTAGAGAACACTGGGAAGTGAGTATACTGCTTCAAAATATTCAGGCTAAAAATTCCACCCAAACCCACTAAAATTTAACGCAGTCACTGCACTGAGTACAGTTAGTTTTGGGTTGTGTCTTTTAAAGGACATCCCTATTGTAAAGGATACTGACATTCACACATGTAAAACGTTCAGCCTATAATCCAATAAAACAAGCAAACAGAAGTGTTTTTAAGGTCTTTAATGACTCTCACGAAAGGTTAAGCTTGCAAACTGTAAAAGCATACCTGTGTTTTAATATTTTGGGTAATAGTGCTTTAGACACAATGTTCCATCCTCTTCTTTTGAATGTTCAAACTTGATTGTGCATATTTGTTTTCCATTACACTTTTTTCTGATAATAGCCTGGAGCTGTTACTCTCTGACTTGGACTGGTTGTCCTCCACTTCCTAGCCAGTAATGTCTGCACATAGAAATTCTGCCATCTCCATGAAACTGACCCAAAAGGTGTCTTAGGCTTTGCCTGTTTTACTAAATTAGCAGTGCCAGGGAATGTTTTGGGGATACGTATGCAGTTGTCCATATGGCTAAATTTACAGAGTAGTCCCTGACTGCTTGAGAAGGCTCTTCACTTCTCCTTCAATGCTCTTCATTATCTGCTGTATGTTGCTAAAATTTTTACTCCTATTTCTATCAATGCCGACAGCCTTTACTGCCTTCTCAAGGCACATTTTAACAAATGCTTCTCTATGTTTCCTCAGGCAGGCACTCATACCTGTGAATCTCACTGTGAGCCTCCACAAAGCCTGTTGTCTTCTAAATTTCTTAAATTTCTCTTCTGTGACATAGCCAGAGGAATGAAATAATAAACCAAAATAAAATAAAACAAATAGACAGCCATTAGACAGTTCTCGTGTTGAGATCATTACGCATTACACTGGTCCCTGGTACATAATAATTCCTTTTGCTTCCCTTCTGAGACCATCCATCTCACTTATCGTCTCTGTTCTGAGGGGTCATGGTTCTTCATTTCAGATAAAGGCTTTACTTCAATATAAATAATAAGCCAAACTGATAGGACCATGGATGATATGAGGGAGTGTCACAACAGTCTTAAAGAGAAATGTTACCTTTTTATTTATTTATTAATTTATTCTACTAGAGGTACACAGAATGGAGTATAACAAAGTAATCGTTCTGAGACAGTCTTTACACATCTATATCTTGGTTGCTCAGTCATTTGAGGAATTAGGAGTTAAACATATGTTTACATAGTGGTACACATATATATAGGACTTTCACTGATAACAAAATATATGGCAGGCACTTGAGGACTCAAAAATATTGGAATCAGATAGGTTTTATTTCCATCACATATCTTTACATTTCCAGAACTCTATTTAAAATACTTCTTTGTTATAGTATCATAGTTATTATGAAGTTTCAGCATCTGTAGGAATGTCAAGACATCCTAATTTGGCATTATTAAAATGAAAAAAGATCTTGCTTATCAATTATAAGTGAACAATAATTTTGATAAAAAGCAACATTCCTGAAATAAAAAAATGTACTTGCAAAATACGTTATTTGACCTGATTTTCATTCATTAGTTTACTTTTTTTTTTTAAATATTGATCTTTTTCTAATGGAAAAGTACCTGAGACAGGGGGTTTCTTACCTAAATCATGTGGGAAGGAAAAGCAAGGAAAACAAGGTCTAAAGGAACCTAGTATTTATTTTATCAAGAAGAGCCTTGCAGCAGTTTTTAAAATCATTGAAAGTTTTTTTCTTTTTTTAAATTTATTTTTCATTAGAAAGTGTTTTCCTATTTTATTGGTATTAAATTACACTCTAATGTATCTGTATTTGTTGTTCAGATACTGTCTGAAAATATATAGGTGAGGACCCTGTAGGAGCAAGTGGGCAACCTAAGATGAAATAGAAATCTGCAAATTTACTCTGTAATTCTTGAGAAATAAATATACAGAGAGAATGTAAATTAGCTCCCATTAGCTGACCAGCAGACGGGGATTTGCATAAATGAGTAAAAATTGTTATATGGTATTCCGAAGTCTCCATGCATTATCTGTGTTCTGTGATTGGATGAAACAAAGCGATTTCAGTATAATAATTAAAAGTTGCATAGACTAATGGAAACATTCAGACATTTAAAAAGACAGTAAATATTCCTTATCATCAGAAGTTAGAAAAATACATTAAATTGGTACATTAAAATACTAAGTATTGCCACAGTATGTTTTAATCAGTTGTCAAGGTAAAATGTGGCACAATCACATTTCAGTATTTTGTTCAGATATAGTTGTTTACAAAGTAATAAACATTCAGCAAAGCAGAATAGAAAATAAAACCTCCATTATATTTTGCAAAGCTATTTTGGACATGTCCTTCCTTTCACTCCACTGTTTTTTCTAGGCAAGGACACCAAGAACACCTGCCTGCTAGTACATCAAAGTGTTGTTTGACTGAATGCTATTTCTAAAGCCTTTAAGACTCAATCTGAACTGAATAATACAGTTCAGGAATCATTTAATAATGAGGTGTAGCTACGGTGCATACTTCTTTTTTTAGACATGATGGTCATTACATGGTGTAATTTTGAAGCTGTTTTTCTTTTGGTGCTTGTGTGTCTGCGTGCATGAAGGCCATTGAAGAAATGACTGTGTTCCTGCTCATTGTGAGGTCTCTTAAACACAGATTAGATGACATTAAAAGTATATTGATCTGGTAAAAGCAATATTAATTGTTATGCAGAGAAAAAAACCTCAGTCCAGAAGCTATTTAAATGTGTGACTTTCAGTTATCGTGTGGTTTGTAGTATCGGTTTCATCAAATGGCATGTGGAGAACTGCTCATTTTCTAGTTTCTTTTCCTCTGTCTCTCACCCCTTCCATAACACAGTACAATTTATAATTGTATACATTATAAATGTTGAGACCTTTCATAAACAGAATGATCCTATAGGTATATGACTGTATGACATGAAAAACTTGAAAGCAATGGATGCCGCTAAAAGGTTTGAACAACAATTTGATCTTCTCTTGAGCTTAAACTTTTTATAATCTGGAAAATGTATTCCAAATCTGTTTATCATTACCAGGTATTATCATTATTTAAAAAAATCCAAACAACGTCACCTTTCTCTAAGCTCTGAAAGTGTATGCACAATGTCATATGCGCATACAGAACTGTAATCAGGAATGTATTTACACTATTTCAAAATCGCAGTATTCAGTTAAATAGAAATCAATATATGCTATTGTTGCTACTGTGTGTGTCTGTCATATCTTCCAGTGTCAGATCAGTTTGTAGTGAAGGATAGAAAGGACCTAAAAGTAAATTACCAAAAAGTAAAAACATATAAAGTGTTAACCACCATTTAGACAACTGATATAAATTGTAAGTAGTCTTGTAAGATTTACATTGTGTCAACAAGTCTTTTGTTTACAAAAGAAACTGATTATATTGTAGGTTTCTAGATCTGTTTTTGATGTCCTTGCACTGTTTCAGAGATCTAAAAGAGCTCTAAGTTTGTTAGTAAGTACACATGAGGAAAGAGAATGTTAAATACAGGAGCCAAATTTTATACAGATAGGAATGTATACAGTTCCATGGATTTTGATGTATCTGAAAATAAAACCACCAGCTGGGAATTCATTTTAGCTATTTAATGACAGTCTTGTTTAAAAGTAATTTTAAAACCTCAATATATGAACTGCAAAAGAACTATTAACATTTTTCAATTGCATAAATATACTAATAAAATTGTTTTAAAACTGTAGTGAGTCGACTTTTGCTGGCTGCTAGGTGCCCACCCAACTTCTCAGTGGGGAGATTGTTTGCCAATTACCATCAAGGGCAAACCAGACTGAACTTAAGGAAGATTTATTTAATTTATTGCCAGTAAAAACTAGTGTAAGATGGTGAGAAAGAGACAAAACTAACACACACACCACCCTGCTTCATACCAGGCTCAAATTTATTCCTTCATTCATGACCTCTACCTCCATCCCTCACCCAAGCAGAGTGGTGGGGTCTGGGAAATGGAAGTTGTGATCAGTCCATAGCAGCTCCTCCTTCCTTCTCACACTTTTTCCCAATTCCAGCATGGGTTCTTCCCACAGGCTACAGTCCTCCATGAACTGGTCCAGCATTTTTCCTCTCCACCAGGTACAGTCCTTCAGGAACTGACTGCTCCAGAGTGGGTCTCCCACAGGCCACGGGTCCTGCCAAATAACCTGGCCCTATGTGGACTCTTCTCCATGCACTGCAGCTCCTGCCAGGAGCTCTCCATGGGCTGCAGCTTCCATCAGGGCATGTCCACTGTAGTGTCTTCCATGGGCTGTTCTGTGGATATCTGCTCAAGTGTGATCCTCCATGGGCTGTAAGGGAACAACCTGGTCCACCGACCTGTTCGTGGGCTTGAGGGGAATCTCGCTCTGGTACTTGGAGCATCTCCTCCCTTCCTCCTCTCACCTTGATGTCTGCAGGGCTGTTTCACATTTTTTCTCATTCCTTTCTCTCACAGCTGCTGTGCAATATTTTCACCCTTTCTTACATATGTTTTCTGAGAGATCTCACCATCTTGGCTCATCTGTGTCCTTCAATGGGTCCACCGAGCTGACCATAACAGGTTGTGTTTGGCATACGCCAGCCCTGGCCTCTTCTCACAAAGGCCATGCTGCAGCCCAGCTCCACTGACAACATCCAGGCACATGCAACCTATACAAAAGATTCATGCTTTTCCTGTGGTGTCTACTGTAAAATAACAACAGCAGCAATAACAATGACAATGACATTAACAATAACAACAATAATAATATGATGATGATGATGATGTGGTTGAGCAATTAAATTCTGCAATTTTATTTTTTTTCCAAAGTTGCAAAGTAATGCATATTTGCAGTTCAGTGGGCTTAAATGTACCTTGTTTTGCTGGTGCAAGATTCATAACCCGGGGAGCTGACTTCCACTTAGCCTTTCACATTTTGCCTTACCTAATAAAGCAAAGCCTTTTATAGGATTTCCTGAATTGCAACTAAACTAGTACTCACATCTTTCATTTGGAGTAATTCTACTGGCAAGTGGCATCAGGTAAATATGTAGAAAGAAGCAACAAAGATGTTAAGTTGGACAACCTGATTTCATAGAGATGGTGAGAATCCATTTCATTAAAATATGATGTCCTCAAAACTAAGTGCTTTGCAACTTCGATCCAAGAAGTAGTATTTAGCAGGTATTTTGCATGGAGTTGTGATGACTGGTGGTCTTAGATATCATTTGAAATTGACTTTTTTGCCTTGATGCATCAAATGCAGGGGATTGGCTTACTCTTTATAATCAGAAACTGAATGTGTTGCAGTTTAAAAATTAAAAAATTGAAAGACTTTTAATTGATATTGCTTTTAATTTAGTTGGAGCCATAAATCATCCTTTGACTTTCTGTGAAGGATACTGTAGAAATGTTTTGTATTCACAATCTCAAAGTGCCCTCTGCCTTGGTCTCTTGACTGCTATTTTTCTCACACCAAACATCATGTAATGAAATCGGTTTCAGAGTATATATATGCTAAATACAGATCTCTTATGCCTGACAGTCATCTTCTTACCATCAGCACAATATCCAGTATCACTCTTAATGTTCAGACATTACTATATGAAGTAAATGGTACCAAAATCAGGCCCATGGTTACAATAGCGTGCAATTTTAATGGAAACAACTAAATCCTACAAGTGGGAAAATTATATGTGAATATTTACCTAGAAAGGTGTAGCCCTTCCTCACATTGAAAATGAATGCAAATCCCAGTCTTAGATCGGCCAAATTGTTACTACATTGGAAAACAAAAACTATGTGGTGGAAGTTATGGCCAAGGAAATGGAGCTAAGGTAAATTCCACCTCATCAGTATTAAGCACTTCTTAATACTGTGAAGCACTTTTACTAATAATTATAAATGTTCCCTGGTCCACTTTGTCAATCAAATTTTAGTTTAAAGTAGAACAAAAAAAAAAAAACTTTGATAGCATTAAGTTAAGAAAAACCCCACACTACACGTTTTTCTTATTACAGTTTTATTTTCATTTCCCTACTGTTACAGGAGTTTCATCTGTCCATAAGTCAAAACTAAAACATGTGCTCACCTGCATGGCTCATCAACAATGTGGTTAAGGGTTCCTAAAGGCCTATTTTTTGAAACTATTAAGCTTTTCTCTTTGTAACTTCAGACACAGTTAACCTTGGACAGAAGCTGTATTGTTGTCTTTAGTCAGAAATGTAGGTGTAACTACACTAGGTGAGAAAACTAGCACATCTAGTCTGGTCTCTCTCAGATAACAGTCAAGAAAAAAATGGAAATACAAAAAAAATTAACAATCCAATTTTCTGAGCAGTCACAAATGACCTGACCTGACAGTGTAAGAAATTCCTTTTAACACCAAGAAATTTAGACTGTGGTATGCCTTAAAGGATAGGAAACACTTTCTGATTATAGCAGAAAAACCCTTTGTAATATAAAATGAATAGCCGATTTTTTTTTTTTTTTAAAGCATTTTTTTAATCCTATTTTCAATTCGAAGTTTCTAGAGGTATTACATTTTCACATACTAGGTACATTGTATAAATCTTATTAAAATAATTTCTTGCCTCTTGGCTTCACTAAATGCCCCCCATTTTCTCTTTATTTCCTTTTTCAATACTCAAAGAAGGTAAGTGCATAGTCTGTTCATCTTCTTTAATATCATTTACTACAGTGTCATCCCTAGCCTAAATTGTCCCACTTATGGTCTGTTCCATTTTCACCAATGGGTTTTCTATGAGGGTGAAAGTGAAGCTGAAATGTTGCTGATGTACCCTTGACTGAGAATGGCAATAGTAAATTTGGATGTTCTGTGTGTGTACCATGAACTTCACTACCCTGTGGATGGGTTAGGAAACTACCCAGTAAGGATGTTTTTTTAAAAAGCACTCGTATAGTAGTCCTATAGATTAAGCTGAATGGAGTAATGAAAATCTAATTCCTTTTCTAGTAGAACATTTGAAAGTGATTTTACTTTGATTCATTAACACAAAGTAAAGATGAATTAAAGAACTCAGCTGAGAAGAAATATTTCACCATCTTTTAATAGATGCAGTTGACTACTTGCTTTCCTACTCATTGCTTTCTTCCAAAAACCTGCATTTTGCAGTGGATTCTTGTCATCTCTATGAACAGGAAAGTCTTAGGGTGGTCAAACACAGGGACAGCTTGCTCGCTAAGGTTGTGGATTCTATCTTTGAAGATACTCACAGCTTGACTGAACAAAGCCCTAGGTGGCCTGACCTAACTGGACCTGCTTTGGAGAGAGTGTTGGACTATCTGGTTTCCGAAGGTGCCATCCCACCTAAGTTATTGTGTGAATCAGTGATCATATACCTGACCTCACTGTTCCACCCTTATCTGTCCACTTGAAAGCACACAGACTTAGATCTTCAGTATATTATTCATCAGAAGTTGCAGGTTGTATTTCTCAGCTCTGCTTGCTATTTCTTCCATACAGAGGAATAGGACTCCATAAAATTTTAAACTATATTGATTTCTACATTTGAAAGGCTTTGGTTTACTAAATAAATATTAATGTCTAGACTAGCTGAAAATATTGGTTACATTATGAGTCAATATACTCATGCCAAATGGGGAGAAAGTACTGACTATAGTATTGCAAAGCTTTTTCCTGAATAACTGTGGATTATAGACAGAATGCATTCAGATTATTAAAATACAAGAAATGTATATGGAAAGCAAAATACTTCATGTTTTTTCCACTTCAGTGTGCTCTTGCTGTGCTCCCTTACTACCCCTCCCAGATCATTTTATGGACCAAAACTGTTGAAATCTAGGTCTTTTCCAGGGGAGTAATACTAACATCATTGCCATTCTGTTCTCTATTATTATGACAATTTTCATATTACAGCAGAAGTCAGGAATGCTCCAAAGAAAGAAAGAAAGAAAGAGAAGTGTACACATAACAGTATGTTTTATCTTATGCATTTTAGATTTGGTGGGGTTTTTTTCCCCATTCACATCATCTTAGTTATAATATCCACATTTTATGTTTTGATAAGTAAGGCTGCCATATTAAGGCAGCTAATTTGTTTTTACAACTTCTAAAATTAACTGTCACTGTATTTGTTCTTTCCGTCATGTTAACTTGATCATGGTGTCTGATCTTCTGTATATTTATTCTGAGTAAACATTCTTTGTTCTTTGAGCGTCTGTACTCTTTTATCATTGTTTTAATATTTTTTTAGAAATTAAAGGGAAGAAGTGACAAAAGTATCTGCGAAACCTAAATGAATAAGATATTCTATTTAGCCTGATAATCCTGGTTCTTCTAACCCTCCCTTTTAGAATGTTCTCTTTTAAAAAAAAAAAGAGAAAAATTATGTTTCTAATTATAAATGGTGGGGGAGGAGAGGTAGCTATGTTTTGGTATATGATGGTTTCTGTGATTGTTTCAAGATTCTCATGCAACAGCTACTCATAAAAAGCTCCTGTTTAAAAAAGGTTCTGCTCGTTGGAAAGATATCACCAGTATTTAAAAAAGAGGCTTACCGTTTAAACTAAATAAAACTTTTTAAGTGTGTCCATAGCATCGCCTAAAGTGTTCTGTACAAAACTTCTAAGACTGTTTTCTACTTCCACTATATCAAAGATCTTTTTTACACTCCCTAAAAGATATACTTACAGCTGTCTTCTTCAGAACCTAAATTGCCATCTCCAGATGACCTATGACTGATAAATTATTTTTGAATCCTGCTTGCTATCATGACTTTTTAAAGTCCAAAGGCCCTTTTAGTCTCTTACCAAACACTTTCATTAACATCTTATTGTAGAATACTAAAAATAAGCTATTGGAAGTGCAACTCTTGAGGTCCTTGACATTTCATTCCTTAACTGAAACCATGTCATGGTTTAAGCCCAGCCAGTAACTTGGAACCACACGACCAGTGCCTTAGAACTTTTGCAACACACACATATTTATATGCTACATATGTTACAGTGTTTTACTTTAGAGTGCCTTGAACAATGGTTGGGAGAAAGCAAGCTTTTTATGAATTTCCTAAAATTTAGCTGGAGTCTGAACAGCCAATAGGAGATTTGAGGCAAGATCCATAAAAAGGTGTAGAGACAGTAAAGTACAGTTTAGCAGCCAATTGGAATACCAATTGACACTCTCTATATTGATTCAGAAAAATAAGTGGAGGACATGATGTTTGTTCTTTTCTTCATAGATCGATATTCAGCATACTCAGAAGTTGACAAAAGAAAGATGTGAGAAACTCAATCCCTTACTCAGTCTGGAAGGATAAGAAATTGTGTTAAAGACAAACATTCCAATTACCAGGTCATGAGGCATTTTCCACCTCTTCTCACTCAAGCTGCCCATATCATGTTGAATATTAAACGCTAGTTGGCCATTAAAGAGTTAGGAAGAAAGAGCAAGGGTGTCGAACCTTGTGATATAATGCCCAGCAGTATATGACAAGTGACATGACATGATAATTTCGGCTTTATGTCCTTGTTCTGGTTTCAGCTGGGACAGAGTTAGTTTATTCCCTAGTAGCTCATAGCAGGACAGTCCCCATGTTTAGGCTATCTTACTTAGCAAACCCTAGGTTATCAGAAACATCAATGCAGGACTTGCCAATAGGATGCTAGATTTACAAGAAGCCCATGCCCTTTTGGGGCTGTAATGAGGTGTCAGGCTGGAAAACCATAAGGTATTTAGTGTGATATTTAGCGTGACACTATTCTGTTACATTTAAACAAGTTAATGTTTAGCAGTTACTTCTTTAAGTAACATTAATATAAAATAAATTCAGATAGTTTTAGAGACTCCTATCATATCATCATACCGTATATACAAGCTCTCTCTAAAGACATTCAGTAATATTTAGGGCTCTTAGCCAGATGGGAGCTTTTTCTGACAGCAGACTGAAAACAAGAAATGGTACCCAGCAGATCATTAATTGAATGCTTCCTGTGTGATTTCTACAGTAACACTAGTGCCATTCTCCATTTTGCCTGAAATAAGATGTAGATGACATTACATTAAAGGTTAGATCAATTAAAATGCACGTTAGATTTTTTTTTTTTTTTTTTAAAGAACATGTGTAAAACGTAGGTGGGAAGTTCAGTCCTTTCTCTAAATAATACCATCATGTTAAAAGTTATTTTCTACTTTTTGGTGTTTTTTACTGGTCATTAGTAATAGCTTCTGTCAAAATATGTGTGATTTGCACCTTCCTCAACCTCCCCACTTCCCTCCCAACTAACACGCAGAGACATATCTGCCCTCTTAAAGCTAGTTATGCTTTATGTTAAAGATTAAGAAAAATTACTACAATTATTATGTGGTTAATAAGTCAGGTAAGCTTTTCAACGTCTCTCTGACTGGTTGTTGTAGAAAGAAGTCAATACAGTGCTCTTAGTCATGGCTATCTACAGTACCTCCCCCTGAGACTTTTTACAGCCCTCCATAAAAAAATGCAACTCATATATCACATGTTTATAATGGCTATTAATCCTCAACATAATTAGAAATGGGGCTTTTGTAAAAAACATATCTGAAAGGCAAAACTTGCAGTTATGAAAGTAAAGAGGAAGACATTCCCATGTGTTTAAAGAGTTTTCTTCCAAATGTATACATCCTTGAGGCTGCTAAAAATGCAAGTACATCAAGCCAATGAAATTTCTACACACTCTCTAAGTCTTCATTATTTTTTAAACTTTATGAACATTGTAAACAAACAACATTAACGTCAGTAAAGAGTCATGGCTACTCATTTTTAACTCCTTCTGCTTAAATACTATAAATTGCATCATAATGTACACTATAATCAGATGTTAATTAAAAATAGATGGTCCTATGGGGAACTAACAATAAATTGTGCAACATTAAAACCAAGTTATAGTAAAAATGGTTAGGAATAAAATTGAACACAACTTTGCTTTTGCAATTATTAATAATGCATTATAAAAAGTTGTCTCCCTGTCAATACAAGGATCCATGACTTAGTTACTGAAGGTGTTTGTCCAATAAATTCTGTCCTGTGATAACTTTCTAGGGATTTCTCCTTGCTAATTAGTATGAAGTATTTTGTTAAGTTACAATTACTGTAATTTGTTTCATGAAAAAAGTACTCATCTTATGAGAGTAAATGTAGGTCTGCGGGTCTGTTTATGTTACTTTTGTAGAAATTTACTTAAAATATTAGACTTTGGATAACATTTAGGAGAAAAAAACTAAATCACTTTTTCTAATGTTTTCTCCAACATGAATTTTCAGAACAGAATAACAAATTGGCAACACAAATTTAATGGTAGTGGATTTCAGGTTAAAATGTCCAGTCTTTTCGGGCAAAGTTCTGACTGTAAGACTATTTCTGTGTTTCGTAATGAACTTTAATTCTATTTTAGCTTAATCACAAAACTGACATTGGAAGAAGTGAACACTTCCCTTCCTTCAAAGCACATAGAACATTGTCAGTGTGTTGATGGATTCTTTGATGATTTAATTATGTCATATAGGAGAAGTATGTGAAATATTCCATCAGGAATACAGACTCAACAGAGGGGGTTTTGTTGTTGAGGTTTTTTTTCTTTTCCAACAAATTGAAGAATCGGTTATTTGCACAGCATTAATTCCCATCATCATCTCCATCTCGTGATGTTGGATTTACACTCAGCCTGTATTAGGTTTGATTTCATAAAGAATGGATTAAGACAGATCTCTTTCTAAGGATTAGGCTTGGCTTTCACAAGAATTTCATAGAGAAATGTACAAAATATTTGTGCTATAGATAATGAAGTGGCCTTCTTTATCCACATCCCATAGTTGACTTAAATCTGTCTAAACTGAGGGATCCAGTGTTCACCTTTCATTCAGGAAAAATATGTCAAATAATTCAAATCCCATATATGGCTGCCACAGCTGAAACAATAATAGCCTCAATCTCTATTACTGGGATACTTTAAATCCCAAAATAGGGGCATGTGTCAGCAAATAGCATCCTTTCCCTCTCCTCTCCTTTCCCCCTCCCTCTCCCTGGATTTATTTCTGAAGAAAGCATAGCTGGTTTATAACAAAGAAAAAGAGAAGCATGAAAAATGAAATCCATAACATAGCCTTGAGGAAAAGCTTAGAGAAATAAAACTTTTGCAAATTAAATACTGGCTAGTAGATCATAGTTGTTTGATTCACCTGTTCTCAAGGAAAAAGAGCTTTATATAAGCTTTCACTATAAATGATTTCATCAAGTATCTTGGACATAGTCATTTTATCATAATGAAAACAAGATTAAAAAGATTAAACAAGATTAAAAATATTCGCATGTATTATCCATCTTCTGCTATGTACATCTGAGTTTTATTTTCTGCAGTGATTACACTATAGGGACATTACAATTTAATTGAAGCATATATATCTCCAGCGGTAAATACAAGTTTTCTCTTTCTCTTTGAAAAAAACAAAGGATTACAATAACCTGATAAAACAAATCTAAGTTTAAAATTTACTTATTAATCGTTTATTACTTATTTAGATTCTTCATTTTTAATTTTAATTAATGTTCTGTTAAAATGAAAAAAATAATTTATTAACTCATTTTCAATGGAGATTCCTCATTCAGGTTTCTAAAATGCTGGATATGCAACAAAAAGTTTCAAGTGATGAGGTCATGGAGGTATGGAGCATATTAAGTTCAAAGATGCGATAATTTTTAATAATAGGTGGGTTTTAAATTTACTTCCGTCTTAAACATAATGCCAGATGGCATGGTAAATAACAAGAGGAAGAATAAGCATTTTGCATAAACTGACTGCCAAAACATACGCATTTCTGTAGGCTTCAGCAGGGACCCTTATTAAAAAAAATTGTGTGAAAGAATTGATGGAAAGTGGAAAGGATTTAATTTCTTTTGTAGATATACTAGTGCTGTTTAGTGCTGCCTAACCTCATAACGGAGTTTTTCAAAGGCACAAGTGTCAGTCAGAAGCCCAAATCCCATTATTTGGAAGTCAGTACTGGTTAGGCACCAAGCTGGTACTGATGCCTTTGAAAACCTTCCCCACGTGCCAGATTTTGCAAGAAAGATGTTGAGCACCAATCAAAAGGAGATGGGGCTGTTCAGCACTTCAAGGGATCAAGCCTATAATGTCTATTATGGTATTCACCTCACATCAAAAGGAACTCAGTTGCTGTTTAATTGGTATTGTTGCTTTAAGATAATGCTGTACTTCGGGAACATTTTAATTTGCCTTTATACATATTATGTCTTATATCCTCAGTTAGGGTTTTAGTCCCTGCACTTGCTGTGGGTTTGACATGTCTTAACTTGATGAAAGAAGTTTATTTTCTTAGCTTTAATGGCTATATCATCTGTTCCTTTTAGCTTTTTCTCATACATATATATGAAAAATAGAACACAGAAAGTTAAAAAAAAATAAACTAACCTGGCAGTTTCCTGTACATAAACTACTTCAGCATTATGCCAATAATGAAATTAATGTACAGTGTCAAGTGCTGTCACTCTCAAAGGCACAGTGAGCCTGACATAGACAGCAGGGAATAATGGCACTTCTTCAAAAACTGACAAATTAAAAAAACACATTCATCATGTATCCGCATTGATAAATATAAATTTGACTGGATGAGAAAAGTAGTTTTAAAAACATAATGTTGCTTTGTGTATGACATCCAGCTAGTAATTCAGTCCTTGTTTCAGTAGGAAAGGAATATTAGTGCTGAGCTTTGAACTTGTACAACATCCAGTGTTATTCAGCAATCCTTACGCTTAAAATTGAGTAGATCTGTAAGTATAAAAAAGCATGTACCGTTTCATATTTGTGGGGACACAGAAGCATCACGCATGATCAATTTACAGAAGTCACATTAGGAGACATAATTCTCTAAGCTAATTTGAGTGTTTCTAAGCATGTGAAATTTCCCCACATTCTAGCACAACTAATGGAGTTTCAGTATTTGGGATGATGTCCTTCATCCTGGTATTCAGTGCCTTTTTATAACCCTTTAACTTCTGAAAGCAACAGTTCCAGCCTGCCTTGTCCTTTCTGCTATGAACCATTCAGCCCTATGAAGCCAGCACGATTGCATTTCCTCATTTAGACCAGATGGATACATATCAGCAGAGTTCACTGCTTGTCCCATCACTCCTGTTAGTAGTGCTACATTATAAGGTTGCTTTCATAATTTTTTCATGGCAAGTCATGCACTTGCATCATGTGGGACCTATTAGTAAATGCAGACCTAATATGTACAATTATTAGTCTTATCAATTATTTCCTCATTTTTTTTTGTACATAATAGGACAAGATTTGTCTCTCAGTTGATTTTGGAGATTTCATATAATGTGTTCTTCCCTTACCTAATTTCTGCTTGAAGAGGGAAGAAATTTGTAGATTTAGAACAAGCACAAAGAATTTATTGCATTTGTTCTCAAAAAAAATAATCTCTTGTCCAAGCCCACTTTTGTTTACAACATTCCACTCAGATCTCAGCTGTTATTTTTGTTACATGTTTTGAAGATCTATTTGCAGATATTTAGGCATTCACAAATAAATTCTCTCATCCACGTATCAAATACAACTCTGAACAACACCATCAACTTAACTATGCTTCAAAAACAAATGTGTGATTACCATTCCAGGGGATATGATTTTAAGTCCATTGCTGTTGCTGCCCTGGAGACTGATTCTTTCAAAATTCATGAAATATTACAATTCACACACTAAAATAATGACAGGGACAGTAGAAAAGAAATAAGGAAAAAAATATACTTAAAAAAAATTTACATTCTTTTTTTGCGAGATAGTTAAAAATTCTCACACCCCGTATTTAACAATAATGTGTCAGGCATTCTAACATTTTGTAGTATTTTTTGATTTTTTTTGTAATAGTGACCATTATCACAAGTCATGAACCATGGAAATCATATATAAGTGGTTTGTATCTGTGTAAGATTTCACTGTCTCCTCCTTGTTCCTTTAAGAGTTCTACTTAGATTTTGCCAATGGTGAAAGGTGGCACAAATCATTTGATTAGGATTTGAATTTATTAGCACCATTTCACAATTTCATAACTGAAGATTGCACATATTTCCATGATTCCAGCTACATTCTCTTAAAAGTATTGAACCGTATCCTCACTTACACATTTCTGAAAAAGACATCTCCATCATGACAATAATATTCACTTAATATTTCTGATGTTATAAGTAGTACTGTAAGGATAGAGCAGTATTAAACTGATAGAAAGCCATTTCACCCATTTATAAAACAAAGCGCTTTACAAAATTTGTGGTCTCTGAGACTATTAAATCTTCCTAAGATAAGTGTGCACTGAGAACTCTAAAATACTTTTTATTTTTAAAAATATCACTGATTGCAAACTTATAAAGGCCGTATCTACAAAATTAATCTACTGCTTTAATTCCCAGCTTCAAATAATGATATTTTTATATTCTCTAGGCAAGTTAAAAATGGAGAGAGAAAAAAAAAGTCAGAATTAGATGAACAAAAGTTACTAACTTAACACTCATAAAATCTTTTACTTACTTTTACTTAGAGCAGGAAACCTCAAGTTTTTTATTTTTAGAGCTAAAGCCCTATAAAGAAGGGTTACACCAAAATATGTAAAGGAATAGCTGATATTGATGATATATGAGGAAGTATCATAAACCTCATTTATAATATTAAAATTTTTAGTATTTGTGCTAATGGAAATTTTACTGTTACAGGATACCTGTTCAAAGACAATTTACCTCAGCCACGAATACTGCATATATAGAGTTTCATGAAATATGAATACAATAAAATATCAATTTTAAGAAATTTTATTAATTTACTGATTTAAAATTCTCCAAAGGATGGAATTTGCTTTGTTGCAGCAAAAATTAAATAATTTGTGTATAAAACTAATCTAAAAATTTCAGATAAAATTTTCTAATAGGAAAACTAGTTTAATTGAAATAAAAATGCTTCATGATTTAGGGTTGATTTCAGTGTCAACATTACTTTAAAAAAAAATGAAATGAAAGGGTTTAGTATACAATTTTGCCTTTGATTAAAATGCGTTGTTCAAGTTTTGCCAGCTATGTGCTTTATCTTGACTTTTATGACATATTTCATTATTATATTTAATGTCATATATTTGATTAAGATTTGTCTCACTAAAGTGACACAAAATTGTACAAAATTAATGGTTTCAGTATTTCTGAATTCCTGTTCAATGGAAAATGTGGATTTTTCTTGCAATTTTAACTGAGAGCCAAATTTGAACAGTAAAATGTCAAATGGAATGAAAATTCTATCTTCATTTCTGTGAACACATTTATTTACCCAAATTGTTGCCACTTCGCATGTTTTAGATGTTATCAGTGTGTATCCAGTTCTATTCCCCCTTGCAATGCTCCGTGACTTTGACCAAAGTCATTCCTCTTTCCCAGCAAATATCACACTCTATAGTTCCAGAGATGCCCAGGACATTCTCAGTAAAAGAATTTCAATAATAATTACTTTCTCTAGACTTCTTTATCATTGAATAGTGGACTTATTACTGATTTATGCCTGTCTTGATTGACCACTTTCCATAAATATCTGTTATTTCTTCTTCTATCCTTCAAAAGTGGTAGTCCCTCTAAGTGATGTTTCCTCCTTTCCAGTTATTTAAAATATTTGTAACCAAGTAATTTATTAAAACATACCTTTGTCTTGCTGCTCACAAAAAACTTGACAGTAGCTAGACAGCTGTGCCCACTGTTTATCACCACTGCTGCTTGTAATTTTCTAATTAATACCTTATGTTCCTCTCATCTGCTGGTTGCTTATCCTCTGAAAGCACTATCAAGACATTCTTTTTTTGTTTTCTTTTTGCAATATAGAAATTTATTTACTTACACAGACACACATGCATAGCTATATATTCTTTGTGAACTTTACTGTACTATGAATAGTGCTGAATAACCGAGGTGTAGAAAAAAAAAAAGAATAAAGAGAGAAACTTGCTCAATACTTTCTGCATTTCTTTAGGATTTTCTTAATTGTGATGTAACTGACAAAGCTGAGGTATCGTAGAACTAAATTTTGCTAAATCAAGATGTATAGCAAACTGCCTGGTTTCCTAGAGAAGTTTGCAGTAGCATTATCCAGTATCTGTGCTGGGGATACTCTGTTCTGGCTGACATTATGAATTGCATAATCCTCCTATTCTTTCATAGCAAACCATGGGTGGCCTAATGGGTCAAATCTAGTAGACCTCCTCATAAAATCAATCTCCTGCTGAGTGCTCAGATTACTGAATATGTGTTGTGATTTAACCCCAGCCAGCCACTCACTCACTCCCCCTGTGCTGGGACAAGGGAGAGAATTGGAAGTGGAAAAGAGAGAAAACTCGTGGGGTGAGATAAAGACAGTTTAATACATAAAGCAAAAGTCACACACATAAGCAAAGCAAAACAAGGGAATTCTTTCACCATTTCCCATTGGCAGGCAGGTGTTCAGCCACACCCAGGACAGCAGGGCTCCATCACGCATAATGGTTACTTCGGAAGACAAACACCATAAGTCCACATGTCCCTCCCTCCCTTCTTCTTCCCCCAGCTTTTTATTGCTGATCATGATGCCATATGGTACGTAATATCCTTTTGGTCAGCTGGGGTCAGGTGTCCTGTCTGTGTCCTCACAACTTCTTGTGTATCCCCAGCCTATTCACTGATGGGGTGAGAAGCAGAAAAGGCCTTGGCTCTGTGTAAGCACTGCTCAGCAGTAACAGAAACATTCCTGAGTTATCAACACTGTTCTCAGTACAAATCTAAAATGTCACCCCATGCTAGCTACTATGGAAAAAAAAAATAATTCTATCCCAGTCAAAACCAGCACAATGTGCAAGCCAAGAATTCCTTTTTTTTCCCCTTCAAATTTAGCAATAAATTCAATTTCAGTACTTGCATCCCCTATGCATACAGAACATAAAGAAACTCTACACCAGATCCTCCCAATAAATGTGTTCTGAAGAGTTTGGTTTGAAAGACTTTGAAGATTGACTTTCACTATTGTCTAGGATATTTGCTTTTTTCTCACAAGACACAAAAATGATTGGCAGCTCACTCAAAGACGGTTTATGGCAAAAATAATGTGTCAAATAGCTAAAAAGTTTCTGTGGCTTTTGGTCAAACAAGCTGTTCTATTCCATCATTAAAATGAATGCTGTCAAAAACTGAATAGTGTTTTGACAACAGTGTAATTTTCCTTCATCATCTCAGATCACTTTGCTGCCCAGATATATTTTGTTAAGACTTTTTCTATCTGTAGAATGCATACTGTAATCTTCAGAAAGTATTTTCTAACTCAAAATTGCACTGAGAAATATTTTCCATTTTGAGAATAAATCCAGTCGGCTATCTAATAAATACAGATATCAAAACAATACTGAAAGGAAAAAGTGTTTGCTATGTTTAACTATCATATTTGTGTATTTGTTTGGTTTTTATCACCACCATAAGCAAAAAAAAATAAACTTTACAGAACCGATCAAGTTTATCAATGGACAGCCAGCCAACAGAATAATTGTTAATGAGCTTTGAAGAATAAAATGTTCTCATAAATAGAGAGAAATATACAAAGTTTCATTACTTGCATTGCATCCAAGCATTTTGAATCTCTCTGACTATAAAGTGTTTTCTATTAGGTGAAAGTAAAATGGTTAAACTGAATTGGTATCTCATTTCTCTTTTTAGGGTCCCATTTTATTTTGTTTCTCTCTGCACTGAAATCAACAATTTATCTATGACTATGAACCATGGTTTATGTGAATGAAAGATTTCTAAATTATGATGATATACTTGCAACTTTTAACAAATCATGATCTGCTAAAAGAAGTTTTTTCCTTTTATTATACATTGTTTTAAGTTGTTATTGTCAATGTAATTTTTTTTTCTAAACCTTGAAATACATAAAATTTTTCTTCACCTCATATAAGAAGTGGTCATCATGTGAGAAATGTTTGCCATGGGATATCCTTTATCTGCCATGTAATCTAGAAAAAATTTATTGCAGAGATGCAAATATTATTGGGTTTTGGAGGGGTTTTTTGCCCCTAAAAGAAGAAAAATCAAAGCATATTTAAAGAAATTGTCTGTAAGCTGAAAATATTTCTGATAACCTCAGTATTTTGCGTTTGGTGTTTTATGAAAAGAAAGACAAATGTCCATTTTTTTCTAGTCTCTGTCTCTCTCCAATCTTTTTATGTCTTTTTTTATTTTACCCCAAAGGAAGCTGCCAATTTCAATCTAAATTCACAAACAGTTTTGGTTGAACAAATCTGCTTGACAAATGAACCATTCAGAAAATGAACAGATTGTCTATCTCTGTTCTTCAATTATCTTTTCAACCTATGCATCATGCACCTTTCTTTCAGAATCTGCATATGTCAGAAGCATTTTACTCATGAACAAATTTGCCAAAGCTCCACCACCTCTATAAAATGCATATCATTTTCAGTCACCTTTTCTGCCTCTCACATTTCGAGTGAGAATCATACACACATGTACCCAGACACAAAGTGAGACCAGTCTTCCATCATCTGAGAAATTGTCACCAAATTGACTTAATCAATGCACTTGATGATACCTTTCAAGCTATGATATGTGATGCAGTATGTCGGAACTGAAGCAGGAATGTTGAAAACCATCTATCTACCTTTGATTGCCAGAAGGTACAGAAGAAACGGTTATAGAATATAAACACATAAACTTAAATCTCTTTTACTATGCCAGTGTTGCAAGTTGAGACAAAATATGTTTTACCGCAAGATCAGGTATTTAGAAGTATATCTTGCCTCCGCTTTCACTGCCTTCTTGCAGTGGTCAAGTGACTGTGGTTCTTGAGCCAGCTGCAGCCTGTTAAAGAAATATCCAGCCAACACTGAAACAGAACAAACACCACTGCAGCATCATGTGGAAAAAAATGAAAAACATACTTGCAAAGCACTTTTTTTTTGGTAGCATTTTCTCTTGTGATTCTAATGCTCACCTGTTGCTCAAGCCTCAAGGTTTCTACCTTGCATTTCTGTTGTCTCAGACCAATTAATCTGTACACTTTTGAGATGTTCAGATTGCTGCACTGTATAAGGTTTTTGATTAACAAATATCTTGATTTATTTTATTTTATTTTATTTTAATTTTTATCATTCAGTCTCAGCAAAGACTTGGTTCCCTTCTCTCCCTTCCCCAGCCCCAAATATCTGAGAGCTTCAGACATGGAGATATTTCCTCTATATAATGGTAGACTGCTTCTATCCTATCTCACCAGCAAAGCTGAAAACTTACAATGCCCTCTGAGCCAATGATGTAAACTGTACATCATACACTATTCACTGCTTGATTATTTGTCAGCAGCTAACAGTCATCCATTCATACCAACTTTTTTATTATTTTAGTAGCACAGGACAGGAGAATGGCTTCATTCCAGCCATCCAGTTTTTACCCACTCTCCCTCCTTAATACTGCTACAGTCTAGTCTGTAATTGATCACATTAAGCTTAATTGTAATGGAGAATTAAAAATGCTTAGAATGACAATAAACCCAGACAGGAGCAAAAGCTGTGTCCATTTTTCATGAAAGTAAAAATGTGATGGGGTTAAGAAAGACAACTTTTTGAGGATTTCCTTGAGGAGGATTGCAATGCTTCACATGAAAATTTTGTAGTTTCAAATACAAATGGAGTTAAATATTCCTTTTTAAAACCACTCTTATGGAGTGTCACAAAGCTCCATAAAGTATCTAGTTGCACTGGATTTCACTTGCTTTTATTCAGTTCTTTTTGAATTTTTGCCTGAGGGACTGGCATTTCTGTAGTCTACACATGACGCCTCATTGTGAGGCTGTGATAGGTAGGATGCACAGAGCCTTCTTGTCTGGAAGAGTTCTTAACCACTACTCTAACAGGACAAAGAAACTGTGGAAAAGAGAAGAGGTAAGGGAGAATTACAAGGGAAAAAAATGCAGTATAAGTAAGAGGATCTTATGCTCCATTTAAAGGAGAGAGTATGATTAAGAAGAAAAGTATGTTCCAAAGCAGTTTTAGGATTTAAATTTCACTTCCTTCAAGTTTAATTTCTTTCTCTGCTACAGACCTTCTAGACAATTTTTAGTCAAAACATCTGTGCACAGATCTGCAAGTATCTAGACACCTGCACCTAAAAAGAGCATGAGAACAGTTGAAACAAGTCACACCAAAGACCTTTCCGTTCAGTATTCTATCTCTTACAGCAGTCATTAGCAGATGGTAAAGAAGTAGCAGAACAGACAGACAAGCACTTAGTGACATTTACTTGGTATCTTTCAGTATTCTCCAGGACTTCTTTGATATTCTGACTCTCAATGCAAATCTTCTTTTTTTTTTTTTTGAGATGTTTTTCCCATTAATTGACTCTTTATGAACCGTGTAAATTTGTAGCATCCACAACATTATGCAGACAGGACATTTGCAGCTTGTTCTTTTGGTTTTTTTTTTGGTCACCACAATCTTCCTTCCCTTTGCTTTGACTAATGCCCACTGTGTATTAACAGTAACAGGGGTCAAGGAAACCTTATTTGCCCTCTGCATGTCACTCCTCATTTTATCAACCTCTGTCAAATTTCCTTCTATACACCTTTCTTGGAACATTTTTTCAGTTATATTTAATTCTTTTGATGATGACAGACAATAATGAGAGATACCAACCCTCACTGGTCTAACCGTCCAACCTGTTATGATATTTGGTGCATCTCTACTCCCAGTTAGTAGAATAGAGTTAATAAAATATTTGCAATTTTCAGTGGCATGTGGAATATATACAAAAAAGTGTGAAGCCCTATGGAAATGGTAACTACACACACCCTTGTAAGTCAGAAATAATCAGGTGAAAGATAGTTCTCAGTGTGCTGATGTGGTTGATGTAACTGCATTTGTAATGTGCCTCTAAAGTCCATGGGATTATGTGACAATACAGTATAACCTGCTTTTTTTTCCTTCTAAGTCACACACAATATGTAGTCAATAACTGATATACCTACAGCCTTGCTTATTGTTTTCAAAAACCAAAAAAAAGTTAACATAACCAAGCTTAAAGGTATAAATTATGCTATCATGAAAGTTACCACAACCTTTGTAGGCATTTGTCTTATGCACAAGACACAATGGGCAAGAGATCTTTTTTTTTTTTTGAAGGGCACCTAAGTGTCATGAGCTAAATTAATGCATGAATCTAATGAATTCTCAAAATCCACTTTAGTATGTATAAACATCTATAGTAATGTGTATGTCTAAATGGTTGTTTGCAAACACAGCTATGAATTTTATATATGAAATAAATGTACGTACAAATATTATTACAACATTTGTGGCCATTTCTGAAAATCTGGCCCTTTTAACCAAACAGAAAGCAGATTGTAAACTGTTTTCTCATTAGAATATGCTACCATTAAACTAACTTAGTACACTGATGTTAATTTCAAATCACAAAGAAGGCAGGGCTCAAAGTATGCTGATGCTATACTGTCAATAAATATCAAGTCCCCAGAGCTGAATTTGTTGCATTTACAGGTACGTTTTAGAAATATACAAATGTTTATTTGGCTTATCTTGAAAGAAGCGAAGACAAGGCACATGCAATGCTATAATTCCCTGTACGATTTCTCCGTGCAAATTGATTCTGTTTGATTGATTCAAATTGATTTCTTTTCCTTGTATTTTTAGCAAAATAGTTTCATAAACTTGTACTCTCTGCTCAGTCCAGGAACACACCACCTACTGGGAAGAATTAACTTCTATTTCCCAGGGTAAAACACCTGCATTGAAAATTATCTCAAAGCTATTCGAAGCAAGTAACAGTACAGAGGTTAAGCAGCACACTACTCCTTTTTCCCCAGAAATCCATTTGTTCAAGAACTCAGTGACTCACTGACAAAAATCAGTGAACAATGCAATGCCATACTACAAATACGAAGGAAAATGTCTGGTCATAAGTGACAAACATGAAAGATAAAAAGCATAGGTTTTCCTTATTTTATATCAAGAATGATGTTTTTGGAATGAAGTTGACTATACAGGAACATGTTTTGTAATATATCACATCAAAACCAGTAAAATGTCATAAAGTACGAAGAACTACCAGAAAGCAGGTAGGCCCTCTGCGCCAGCTGATGCTCCCAGAATTGACAGTCTTTTCCAAGTGACACACTGGATTAAAGAGAATAGAATGAATCTTGGGAGATGTTAGAACCTAAATCTCCTGCTGCCAGCTAAGCACCCTCATTGTTAGCTTATCCTGTCAGACATTTTCTTCTATTAAGTCTCCTGCACACTTTGAATTTTGCATTATTTCTGCTGAAGAAGTAAAAAGAACTTTACTTCTTTTATAATTTCTTTTTGACATTTTCTCTCCCTCCTGCCCCCCGCAAGCTCACATTCAGACTTGTTTCTATCCATACTACTCTACAGCCCTCTTGTAAGTGGGAGATTGGTCTTGAATCTTGTCTAATTCATCAGAATATTAAACCTCAGTATCCGGGTTTTTGAGGAGGTGTTCTATCTGCAAAGTTATAACAGCAAAGCATAAAATAACTATTACCTCCTCATCTGGCTACATTTGTGAGAAAGACAACCTTTTCTTTGTTTTATGTATGCTGTGAGCATACTTCTGGTATCAGGATCTCTTACGGATGTAGGTTTTGCTCTTTCTATTCAGGGGTTTGGTCCAACTTCAGTAGAGTGGCCACATGCAAATTGAGGCAGTCTGGTCATGCAAAACTTAAACAGCCAGGCCCTGAGAATGTTTCTGTTGAAAGCAACCAGGCAACATGAAGTTCAAGAGATAGGTGGTTCCTGTAAAATGAGGTTTCTTATTTTTGTCTTTGGGCTCAGAAACATAATGCTTAGTAAAGTTCTGGTTTAGTTTTCAAGTCTAAAAGGGGAACAAGTAAAGATACTGCAGATTATTCTTACTCTTTTGTACAAAGCAGAATCAAGGTTATAAAGCAACCATCCCTTTTGCACAACAAGGCTGAGCATATATGATATGTGTGAATTTACCTGAGACTTTAGACACAAAAAAACTGCCACAATTTAAATTCACAGTTATGAGACACATGTAAATTATATTCCTTCTGTTGTATGTTAAAAGGGGGCTATTTTACGCCATTTCTGTTACTACACATGACAATCCGTATTAAATTTATTTTGCATGAGGCAGCAGTATCCATTAAGAACCAGAAGGTATTTATTTGCATGGCTGCATGCTATAATATTGAATATGAATTATTATTATTCAGCATTTGTTTTTTTCCTCAGAAACTTCAAATATCCTGTGCATATGATTTCAGAGCCAGTCTCATAATTCTTCCCAATATGGAAGGTAGAAAATCTGGAAAGACACAGCTGGATTGAAAGCCAAGACACAGACCTCTTCCCAGCTTTAGGATAATTTTTTGAATGGCTCTTCACTTCTCCTGTCTTACTTCACTCATCTCAAAGATGTAGACACAAGGACAAAGTGGCGCCCTTTGCAAGGTGGAGCAAAGGGGTTCTTACGCTCACAGTTGTCTGAAGGGAGGTGTCAGAGAGGCACTAATTTGGCTAAGTGTTTTCTGGTTCTAGCTGACAAGAAAGGGAAATGGCTGCAGATGCGCAGTGCAAAAGTCAGCAGGAGACAGCCACATTGAACCAGCACACAAGAAGAAGAACACTAATGTTTTGTTCTGCTCAAGAGTTAATGAGTAAATATATATTTAGAGATATTATTCAGAATGCTGAAATTACAGCCACACGAAACTTCTCTGTTTTTCTGGAAGTTCAGATATTGTTATATTCTTCCCCCATTCTCCAAGCAACATTTCAGTATGAAGCTCTGAAAGTTAATATGCTCCTGTTCTAAACATGTCTATGATTTCATCATTTCTATTATTGTCAAAATAAAGGATTAGCTCATTAGCTAATCAAAGTTATTATTATGAATTATCAAATATTTTGTTGAACTGTGATTGATACTCAATGAAACTGAAATCCAATATAGAATTAATAGCAGCATGTTGAGATCAATTTGAATTTTTTCATCTCCCCAAAGCCTTTTAACTATATATCTATTGAATAAATATATAGAAACGCATTTTTATTAAGCTATCATCTTTTAAAAATCATTCTCAAAACAATCATCAGACAGGAGGGAAACTGCTAGTACAGTGTCATAATTTCTGCAGAAAATCTAATAACGCATGTCTGTGCCGATATCGAAGATTGAGATCTATAATAACTTTACCGTCTGTTTTTAAGTAATTAGGAATGTATTCATCCAAGAAAATCTACGTATGTATTCTTTGCAACACATATTTCCACAGATGCTGTGGAAAACTAGAGATGTTAGGTCTTACGAGTCCAAACTTTTTTATCATCCAAAAATTAATTGAGCCATAAACAAAATGTGGGGTGGGGGGGTGGGGGGGGGGTGGTAGAAATCAAGGCACACTGTTAATAAGCAGAAAACTGAACACAGTATTTTGGCTTTCCATAACAGCAGCCTACTTTTTAGGCTTTGTGTCTAACTATCACCTTTGCATTGAAGTGACCTGCTGTTAAAAGCTTAGGGCTGCATTTTAAAATTCCTTGGCAAAAGCTGGACCCCCCTTGGACAGGGAGTCACTGATTGTCTTTTGTCTTCAAATTCTGAGAGTCTTCAGAGCTCTGTTTCCTTTTCTTTTCTTTTTTTTTTCTTTTCCCCCTAGAACATTGGCAAACATTTATTAAACTAGTGTTTTTCTTAAAATCTAGGTTCTATCTGAGTGTCAAGCATGCTCCTCAGAAAGAATTGCTTTCAACAAGTATGTTACAAGGGTATTATTGAAAAGCGTATCTTTCTCGCATGCCTATGTAGTATTCTAATTTTTAGACGGAAACATTTGGAGCAGGATAGATGCATATGCTAAATGTGCATTAGAAACTGGCTGGAATGAAATGGATATATACATATTCATTTCATTATGGAAACTTGTATATGTAACTGAATTTTGCAGCTCTAAAAAGCAGAAATTAAGTGTGTCACAATCACATTTAGCTAACATCATTCAAGGGCCATTACAAAATGGTTATAAATCCTTGTGTGGATTGTTCAAGATCAGCAGGCCGGTGCTATGAACCTTGAAATCATTAACAATATTAATGCTTCTCAAACTGTGAGAAGTGGAACCATAAAGCTGGAGATGGTTATGAGGCATTTGTTTCTCCACTAATAGTATTTTTGTTAGTCTAAAATTAGAGATATGCATAGTGGTCCTGCATCACACATAGCCATGATAACAGAATGATTATAATAGAGAATAGTAAAGAGAAGGAAAACATATAGAGGAAGAAAAAAGAAGTCCTATCAGAGTGACAAATTGGGAAAGTATTTTTCTGAACAATTTCTGCTGCTGCCCAAAACAAAGGTGATCAACCTGTCAAGGTTCAGCCAGAAGCTGTAGCTACTAGAAGAAACCAGAACATTTGGAAAGAGGGAAATTAGGGTAGGAAAATACCCAACTCAAAAATAATTTCAAAACAGCTGAATTCTGACCAAGATGTTTCAAATCTAGGAAATAAAATGTTCTGAATTGCCTGAAAACTTTACATGTATTTTGCAACCATTTCCCAGATTTTTACTTAAAAAAAAACCCAAAAAGAACAAAGAGACAAAAAAAACCAAACAAACAAACAAAAAAAACCCAAAAACAAACCCCAAAAACCACCAAAAAAACCCAAACTAAATCAAAACCAAAACACTAGATTGTTTAAAATTTAATTGAATTCCATAATGTTTTTCATCGGACTGAACAACAAAAGAGGAAAGTAAGGACAGGGTCCAAGCAGACAAATCTCTTTACTCAGCTTTCACTGAAAATCAGTAAGATTTCCCACTCACATATTTACATGTAACATGTAAATTTCTTCTACATTTATTCTACATATGAATAACTTCTACTTCTTATGTAGAAGATATTCCAAGCACGAATTTGACCCTAATATTTACATTCTATTCACTTTTGCTAAGATTCAAAACAGCTGAAATCTTTTTCTATTTCAAGTTTATCTTCTCTTTTGACACACAGGGAGTACTCAAGTAGCACAAGGCATTGTTCTTCCTCACCATTCCACACATGGATGGGATGAAGAATAAATATATCTCATACCAGATACTCTTTTCTTTTCCTTTTCTTTTCTTTTCCTTTCCTTTTTTTTTTTTTCTCTTCATCTTTATCAGCCTTGGTGGTATGACACTGATTTGGATGAAAAGCAAAATCTCTGCCTCCTAATCCCAACTAGAAGGTTTTGAGACATATTCTGTCCTAAATTCTGCTTTGAATAAGGCACTGTTTTCCACATGTTTTACCTCTGGTTAGCTGCAGAGATCAATGCACTTGATTACAGCTTGTACATTCATATCACGGAACCTATTTTACGTCGTTATAAGAGCAGCCTGACATTAGCTCAAAGAGAAAAGCAATCACTTAAGCTCTTCCCATTTGCTTAGTTTTTAAGTGCCAAATGTTACCTCCTGCATAGATATTCATAGGGAATGAGTCAAGGGGGACATGATATTCTGTGAGCTTCCCTTTAAAGTTTTCTTCAATCTTTTTCTCTGAAAGGTGAAGTTTTGTGGGCTGTGGAATGAGCAAGAGACTAACTCCTGCTTTCCTTTTTTGCTGCTTTTCTGGCCTCTTGTGAGCCATCCCCGTGCCTCTTTGAAAGGGGCACATATGTAGGGCTTCAGTTAAACCCGACCAAACAGCTGAGACTCAAGTATATGTGTGTTTGATATGTACAGGCGTATATGAAATATACTTCTGTGAAACTATACATAGTGATCAATTCATCAAGATGCTAATAAAGATTAAAGTATGTCAAACCAGGAAAACTAAGAAGGCTTTAGCAAGTTTCACAGGGGTACATTGTGACGCAAAAAGACTGGCATTATTTTTGTACCAATCACAGAAACATGGGCCACTGTATTAAATGTCCCTTAATGTGTACTTCATGCATCCACATAACTGACACCAGGGTGGCTGTAACACAACAACCTACATATCCCACAGTACCTTCCTGCACTTGATGTCAAAGCCCTTTAGGCAAGGAGCATGGACTGATTTATCTGCCCTGTGTCACCCATGTCACATTGTCAGTAAGTGTTATGGGATACATGGCAAAGCATTCACACAGGCAGGAAAGGACATTCCTCACTCCCCCCTCAAAAAAGGGACAAATGTGTGTGGTCCTTCAAAAATGCATCAGCTGGTACCCATGGTCAAAAATCAGTCTAGTCATGGATGCAGGTTTCAGGAGGACTTGCTCCAGAGCACAGCTGTCATAAATGAGCTAAAAGAATTTAAGAAATTCTTCAGTGAAAGACAAAAGATTAGGCAAGGAAAATATGCTTGCTTCTTGATTTGCACCTTTGTTCTTTAGGTCCACTGCACTGGGGACAAAATAATAAATAAAGTTTTGATCTGAAAAAGCTTTGAAGCCGTAGCAATAAGGTTTCACAATACAGTGCTAGGATACTTAAACCAGCTTTTAGTGAGGTAGAAGGTAAGAAAGGCTACCCACAGCTGGGTAGAACTTGGTGAAACTGAAAATGAAGGGTAGGTTTATTTGCTCTACACTGTTAAGATTGATTCTTACCAAAGAATCAATCTTAACAGTGTCCTAGCAATGTCCTCCCTATTGAAGTCTGATCACAGGCCCTCATACGTCATTTTAGCTACTTTAGAATCACAGAACCAACTAGGTTGGAAAAGATCTTTAAGATCATCAGGACTGCCAAGTCCACCACTAAACCATGTCACTAAGGGCCTCACTCATCTACACAGTTTTTGAACACTTCCAGGGATGGTGATTCCACCAGTGCCCTGGGCAGCCTGTTCCAATGCCTGATCACCCTCTCTGTGTAGAAATTTTTCCTAATATCCAATCTAAACCTCCCCTGGTGCAGGCTCTTATCCTATCACTCGTAACTTGGGAGAAGAGACCGATCCCCACCTCACTACAACTTCCTTTCAGGTAGTTGTAGAGAGCAATAAGGCCACACCTGAGCCTTCCTTTCTCCTTTTATTGTGCACAGATCCCTCAAGCTGCCGGTGCCAAACACAAGGAAACTACTGTGTTAAAACTTCATTGTATGGGGAAGCTGAGGTTAAGAGAAGACAGTGAAGATAGGGAAGACTATCTGATTCTAACCAGAAAGGAGCAAAGAAAGAATATCTCCATCTCTATGTAGTGTAGATGTGCTGCATGGATATCAACTGTCCCACAAGAATAACAATGTGATTATGTATTTTGTATCAAACACATTTGCACTTCTGTACATGCAGGGCAAATGTCTATACTTTAACATCCAGAGGGACCTTGACACGCTTGTGAGGTGGGCCGATGCCAACCTTATGAAGTTTAACCAAGCCAAGTGCAAGGTCCTACACCTGGGTCGGGGCAACCCCAGGCACTGCTACAGGCTGGGCAGAGAAGAGATTCAGAGCAGCCCTGCAGAAAAGGACTTGGGGGTGTTGGTTGACGAGAAGCTTAACATGAGCCGACAGTGTGCGCTTGCAGCCCAGAAAGCCAACCGCATCCTGGGCTGCATCAAAAGAAGCGTGACCAGCAGGTCAAAGGAGGTGATCCTGCCCCTCTACTCTGCTATTGTGAGACCCCACTTGGAGTACTGCATACAGTTCTGGTGTCCTCAACATAAAAAGGAGATGGAGCTGTTGGAGCGAGTCCAGAGGAGGGCCACAAGGATGATAAGAGGGCTGGAGCACCTCCCATATGAAGACAGGCTGAGAAAGTTGGGGCTGTTCAGCCTGGAGAAGAGAAGGCTGCGTGGAGACCTCATAGCAGCCTTCCAGTATCTGAAGGGGGTCTACAAGGATGCTGGGGAGGGACTCTTCCTTAGGGACTGTAGTGGTAGGACAAGGGGTAATGGGTTCAAACTTAAACAGAGGAAGTTTAGATTAGATATAAGGAAGAAGTTCTTTACAGTGAGGGTGGTGAAGCACTGGAATGGGTTGCCCAGGGAGGTTGTGGATGCTCCGTCCCTGGCGGTGTTCAAGGCCAGGTTGGACAGAGCCTTGAGCCACGTGGTTTAGGGCAAGGTGTCCCTGCCCATGGCAGGGGGGTTGGAACTAGATGATCTTAAGGTCCTTTCCAACCCTTACGATTCTATGATTCTATGATTTAGAATTTGGTTTTGCACTACTTCTTTTTTTTTTTTCTTTCTCCCCAAGATTATATATGGGATAGGACATTTGAGATATTCCTAAGAAAATACATGTGAAGTTTGAGAACTGTCATGATAAGGTAAGGAACTAGAGAATATTTTTCTTCTTTTTGTACTATTTATCTTCAATAAAAATGCAGGCCCTTGCCTAACACATAATTTATTGTATTTATTCGTTTTGCTCTTAACATGTATATAATTTTCTTGGGTGTTGTCATTACTGGGTTTTTCTTTCTTTCCTTTGCTCCCTCCTTCCCATCTGTACTAAAGCACTTCCCAGCACAATTCAACCAGGAGGGCTGGAGAGCAGCTGTCTCCACACCCAAGCCAGTGGTTTGTTAGCAGGGTATGTTCATTGGTTTTCCTTGCCCTCCCTTTCAGGTGCGATCTCACCATTTTTTAAATACTAAGCATAATTTAAACCAGGAGCAAGAGACTTCAGCTTTCCTCTGAGCAGCTAAGCAGTGTTTGTCTTTCTAACACTGCTACTCTTTATGAAGCCATTATATGGAAGCTCACTTTAAAACAACTATAATGACAATATAAATTCAGTGCCATGGTAGTAATTTATCACTTTATGATAATGCCACAATATACAAACGATAAGACTGAAGGGCTCAGGGAGAAGTCTGAAGGGTTTTATCTTTTATCTTATATAATAGAAGGAAGTAAGTACTGAAGGAGAAATACAAAGACATTTCATCTGACAGGTTGATTTCGTTCTTCCTGTTCCCTGGTCAATGACCTCCTTTAGAAGAGACTGAACACTCCAGAAAGAAGTGTGGGTCTTCTTTATTAAAATTAGTCAGAAAAATAGGCAAGCTTAGTTACACTGTTGCAATTAATTCTGTGAATAAGGTATAATTATAAATTCTTTAGTTAATGTTGCCATAATAATAATAGTGTATGTTGCCATAAATGAGTTGTATGCCATAAATTGTATGTTGCCAATAAGCTTAAAGGAGAATATCTCTCACAGAGTTCTGCATCTGTTAAGAAACTTGTCAATAAGAAAGACAAACTCAGGAGTACAGGCATGTGCAGAATCATGACCTAAATGCAAACTGATGCATGATGGAGATTTAAAATGTTAACAATAACATTAATAATAACATTAATGCTAAAGAAATAATTTGTTAGTGTGCATATTAGAAGAAATATATTAAATTGATTTGTATTTTTCATTTTTTGCATGTTAAAATAGCCATTTATTTCCTTTACTCTTTTGTGCACTTCTAAACTATACATACAAAACTAGGTAGCAACGTATGCCATATTCACCTTTCTACCAGGTATCAGTCTAATCTCTAAACTCTTTCCATTTATAAGAGACCAACAATAATGAAATCCTCTGTTAGCTTCAGGATGTTCTTGTTTCTTTTCAGTGGAATAAAAGAAAACTCTGCTTAAGGTAATGTAAAACGTAACTATAAATGCTAAATACAGCATCACATTTGTCTTTGTAGGATGCTAGTTTCACTTCTGCAACCATATAGTTTATGGTGATGATAGCTTGTAGCGTACAAGACATCATACATAAAGCCATGTGAATATACATACAGTTAGCCTATACACATAGGCCTTTAAAGCAGTCAATATCCAGGAAGGTGACAGCTGATATCTTAGGTAACAGCTCAGACTGAACAGAGTGCCCTGCTTAACTGAATATATGACTATCTATAGTTAGGTGCAGGCAGTTAGCTGAGGAAAGCAGAGATTATAGCACGTGCCTATCCAGCCACACAATGTTTCAAACCTAAAGCAACACTGACCTATATGTCTGCTGCCATTTTAGTTGATAAGTAGAGTTAACACGAAGACAGATATCTCAGGATATGGAAATAGTAGTCTTGGATTGCAACAAATCCCACAGGCTGTGTTACACTGGCCTTGTACACTCTGCAGTAAAGGAGCAATAAATAATTCAAACTGATCCCAGTTCCATAAGAGCAAGTGATAACTCGCAAATGCCAAATTGTCTTCCTAGCCTCCTATTTCTGCATGCTAGCTTTCAAATTGATTCTGAAAATATAGAATTTGTGTAAATAAACTGCTGATATTCTCTCCTTCATTTTGTGAGCAAACACAGGGAGGCTACCAGAACTTTGTGCTGTGAGGCAAATTAACAGAGGTGCAGATATGGTAGGACCTTGACCTGTATCAGTGACCTTTGGGATTGTACTGGGTGCAGGTGCCGAGGGTGCAGCCACAGGATGTTGAAGGGGTGGCCTCTGGGACGAGACCTAGACTGCCCCATGATGAACACAGCTGGTTCCAACCACTTCAGCAGACCCACCAGAGGGCTTAGCTGAGCCCCTCAGCCAAGATGGTGGCTCCTCTGGGAAAGTGTGTTTAAGAAAGGGCAAAATGCTATCCAGAAGCTGTAAGGGAGGAGTAAGAAATATTTAAGAGAAATAGTCCTGCAGACATCCAGGTCAATGAAGAAGGCCCTCCTTGGGCTACCTGGAGGAGGTGCTTCAGGTGCTAGAGCATAGACTACCCTGCAGCCTGTGGTGAAGAAAATGATGAGGCAGTCTGTGCCCCTTCAGCCAATGGGGGTCCATGTTGGAGTACATACCCACACTGCAGCCCATGGAGGACCCCATGCCACAGCAGGTGGACACATCCTGAAGGAAGCTGCAGCCTGTGGAGAACCCACACTGGAGGAGGCTCTGGGCAGGAGCCCACACAGGAGCAAGTTTTCTATCAGGATCTGTGGCCATGCTAGAGCTGTCTGTTTCTAACGGACTGTACCCTGTGGAGAGAACCCATACCGGAGAAGTTCCTGAAAGACTGTAGCCTCACTGAAGTGAGAGGGACCCACACTGGAGCAGTTAATGAAGGAATGTACCCAGTGAGAAGACCCTCAGTGGTGCAGTCTGTCCCTGAAGGACTGTACCCAAGCAGAAAGGACCCGAACTGGAGCAGTTTGTGAAGTACTGCAGCCCATGGGAAGGACCCATATTGGAGCAAGGTAGAAGTGAGAGGAGAAAGGAGGAACTGTTATGAACTGACCACAACTCCCCATTCCCTTGCACTATTCAGAGAGGAGGAGTTAGAGAAGTTGGGAATGAAAGACAGAAGTTGGGTCTGGGAAGAAGGTAGGATGGTGAGAGGGTGAGTTTTTAGTTTTCACCTTGTTGCTCACTATTTTACTCTAATTTTAATTGGCAGTAATTTAAACTGATCTTCCCCAAGTTGTCTGGCTTGCTGGTGATGGTAACTGGTAAGTAATATCTCTGTCTTTATCTTGACCCACAAGCTTTTAATCTTGTTTTCTCCCTTTGTCCTGTTGAGGAGGTGTAGTGAAGTAAGTGAAGTGATAGAGGGGCTTGGTGGGCATCTGTCAGCCCAGCCAAAGTCAACACACCAGAGGGATATTGCTGGAATATTTGTACTAACTACTTTATTTGTTTAGTAATTTCCTTGTGGAAGATGGAAGTATTGTGATTAGGTACGTTTCTTAGTGTTGTCATGGCTTCTACTACCTCATAAGACTCAAGGATTGTCAGGCCTGTTCCTGAAATATAGAGACAAGTTATTTAAAATAAAGAGGTGCATGTTATAAGATAAAAGCTGAGGTTTCTTTTCTGCCTCAAAAAAGAAACCTACCATGTTGCAAAAAAAGGAAATATTCTTGTTAGAAACTGCAGAATAACTCAGCTGTAAAGTTGCAATGCAGATTACAAGAAACACTACTTAGACCTTGGCAGCATTGCCTTGTCGATAAAGACTGCTTCAGCTCCACCTGAGGCAAAAAGATTTGTTTACTCTATCATATGGCACAGGCAGAGATTATGAAGCTACATGTTTTATATACTTTTCATTAGCCTTCTTAGGGGACTCTATTTCCCATTCAGAGAAGGTTTTTCAAAATATGAACATATAGACCACAAGGGCACTTTCAGTTTCCTGGCTCCAAATACGCAGCCTGGCTCCACCCCAAGTCCATATCAATAAAAGGCCCACAAATGCACAAATGCAGCAGCATTTCCTTACCTCATCTGCACAGAAAGAAAGCACAAGCCCATAGGGAAGATGATGGCAGCAGCTTAAGGAACCTGGAACCTGAAGTTCCCTGAACATAACTGCAGCAAGAAAATGTAGACAATCTGAGGGACATTGAGACCAGTAAAATATTTAGAAAACTTTTAGGTTGCTGGTCCCAAGAGTGGAATTGAGTCCTGTATTCTGGGCACTGAGACTCTCTACCGGGCATGAGAAAAGTCAGTTGCTCTACATAGTATGAAAATGGTTTCATAGTATGGAAAGTTTCAGGTAATCCAGAAACTAGAAGGCATGATTTGAGTGGCGAGTCCCACAAAATGAATAAACAAACACTAAGCGAAATGAATTATCTGCAGCATTTGTCTATGTGTGTCTTCAGCTGCTGAAAACATATGTAAGAAGTCTGTTTGCAAAATTTCTTATAGCATCCTCAGAAAAAGCTTTATTTATTAGATTATTTCCTATTAGTATTTTCCCTAGATATAATGACAGGGATTGTAAAATCAATTTCTATTCAAGTAAGATATTTTTAATATCTAAATATATAAAGAGTAATGTATATAAAGTTTAAAAAATGTATTTTATGTAAGGTCATAAGAAGTTACATGAAAATATGCGAAAAAATATGTGTTAATAACATTATCTCTTCCATAGATGATTGGAGTTGGAGTTTCTTCAAACCACGAAGATCTGTTGTGGTTTGAGCCCAGCCAGTAACTCGGAACCACGCAGCCGCTCGCTCACTCCCTCCCCTTCTTCCTCTCCCTGCTCCCAGAGGGATGGGGAGGAGAATCGGAAGAATGTAACTCCCATGGGTTGAGATAAGAGCAGTCCCGTAACTAAGGTATAATACAAACCCACTACTGCTACCACCAATGATAATAACGATTAGTGAAGTAACAAGGGGAGAGGATACAATTGCTCACCACCCGCCGACCGATACCCAGCCCGACCCGAGCAGTGATCTGGGCCTTCCGGGTAACTCCCCCCGGTTTATATACTGGGCATGACGTGCTGTGGTATGAAATACCCCTTTGGCTAATTTGGGTCAGGTGTCCTGTCTCTGCTTCCCCCTGGCTTCCCCTCCTCCCTGGCAAAGCATGAGACTCAGAAAGTCCTTGGCTGGAGTAAACATTACTTAGCAACAACTAAAAACATCAGTGTTATCAGTGTTGTTCCCAGGCTGAAAGTTAAAAAAACACAGCACTGCACCAGCTACTAAGAAGGAGAAAAATGACTGCTATAGCTGAACCCAGGACAGTATCCACCCCTTATTCCATACCATTCACGTCATGCTCAGATCCCACATCTCTCAACACACCGTCGCTCCTGTCCCATATATACACATATATATACACACACACCCACACACAAAGAGAAAGATATCATTCCCTAGTCCATGGACCAATCCCTGTAAAATTGCTGAACTCATCCAGTCCATGATGTCAGGCTCCATCTCTTGTAATAGTCTTTCAGGGCAGGAGAGACGGTATGTAGTGTTGGGCTGTTGCTTGCTGATGACACCGCCAAACTCGTCTGGTCACTGCTGAGCTCGTCTGGTTTCCTCAAAATTCATTCTTTGTTGAGGTGATGATCAGAGGGAAGTCAGGGTCAGTTGTTGGCGACCTGAAGATATCTAGCTGGTGGGCTATAAAAGTGTTATAGAGCAGGCAACAGCATACAATTGAGTTCATTGGCTGTTTTCCCCCAAGATTAAATCCCCTTGAGGTACACATCGGACTTCCCCATCTTCCCGCATTACCCACCAAGTATATCCAGGTTCCTGAGAGAAAGCAACACCACGAGTGGGTTTGCCTTTACCTGAAGCAGGAATAACCCAGACTGTCTTCCCCAACAAATTCTTTATGTGCACCACAGGAACTTTATCCCCCTCTACAGTATGTAAAAGTTCTGATTGGGCTGGGCCAGCCCTGTTGGCAGATCCCCTAGTGCTGACCAACCAGGTGGCTTTTGGTAAATGTGTATCCCAGTGTTTGAAAGTCCCACCACCCATTGCTCTCAGTGTAGTTTTTAACAGCCCATTGTACCATTTGATTTTCCCAGAGGCTGGTGCATGGTAGAGGATGTGATATACCCACTCAATGCCATGCTCTTTGGCCCAAGTGTCTATAAGGTTGTTCCAGAAATGAGTCCCATTGTCTGACTCAATTCTCTCTGGGGTGCCATGTCGCCACAAAACTTGTTTCTCAAGGCCAGGATAGTGTTCCGGGCAGTGGCATGGGGCACAGCGTATGTTTCCAGCCATCCGGTGGTTGCTTCCACCATGGTAAGCACATAGCGCTTGCCTTGGCAGGTCGGTGGGAGTGTGATATAGTCAACCTGCCAGGCCTCCCCATACTTGTACTTCAGCCATCATCCTCCATACCAGAGAGGCTTTAACCGCTTGGCTTGCTTAATTGCAGCACATGTTTCACATTCGTGAATAACCTGGGCAATAGCGTCCGTTGTTAAGTCCACCCCTCGATCACGAGCCCATCTATATGTTGCATCTCTGCCTCGGTGGCCTGAGGTGTCATGGGCCCACCGGGCTAAAAATAATTCACCCTTATGTTGCCAATCTAAGTCCATCTGAGCCACTTCAATCTTAGCAGCTTTATCCACTTGCTGGTTATTCTGGTGTTCCTCAGTGGCCCGACTCTTGGGTACATGAGCATCTACATGGCATACCTTCACCACCAGGTTCTGCACCCAAGCAGCGATATCTTGCCACAATGCAGCAGCCCAGATGGGTTTACTTCTGCGTTGCCAGTTGCTCTGCTTCCATTGCTGCAACCACCCCCACAGGGCATTTGCCACCATCCATGAGTCAGTATAGAGATAAAGTACTGGCCATTTTTCTCGTTCAGCAATGTCCAAGGCCAGCTGGATGGCTTTCACCTCTGCAAACTGACTCGATTCACCCTCTCCTTCAGCATTTTCTGCAACTTCTCACAGGGGACTCCACACAGCTGCCTTCCATCTCCGATGCTGTCCCACAACATGGCAGGACCCATCAGTAAACAAGGCATATTGCTTTTCACTCTCTGACAGTTCATTATATGGTGGGGCCTCTTCAGCATGCATCACCTCCTCTTCTGGTGACATCCCAAAATCTTTGCCCTCTGGCCAGTCCATGATGACTTCTAGAATTCCTGGACGACTGAGATTTCCTATTCGAGCTCGTTGTGTAATTAGTGCGGCCCACTTACTCCATGTAGCATCAGTTGCATGATGTGTAGAGGAGACCCTGCCTTTGAACATCCAGCCCAGCACAGGCAACCGGGGTGCCAGGAGGAGTTGCGCTTCAGTTCCAATCACTTCTGAAGCAGCTCGAACCCCTTCATAGGCTGCCAGTATCTCTTTTTTAGTGGGAGTATAGCTGACCTCGGATCCTTTATATCCCCGACTCCAACTTCAAACTTTTATTTGAAAAAAGAGTAAATATTTTTATTGACCAGGCAAAAGAATCTGATTGTTTCAATCTATAGCACCTTTTAATATGTATATTTGATTCTGGTATATTTTGACTGTAAATTCAGTGCACATAAAATCTTCATAGGGTAGATGTCACAAAATAAGAAAGCATTCTTTGTTTTGTTTGGATTCTCCAAGTGCACATTAAAAAAATCTAAGAAAAACATCCTACGGTTTACACATATAATGTGGGCAACCTTAATAAAAAGCTTTCGTTAAATACATTTATTATATAAACAGAACTAAAGCAATTCTTGTTATATTCTCATAGTGTTGTTACAAAGGGAAATCATCAAGGCAGCAGGCATTGCTTATGCCTATTCATTCTATCCTGGCGTATCTGCAGATATTCAGGAAAGCTCACACTTGGAAGAAAGCAATCTCTCAACAGTGGCTGTGTGAGGAAATGGTAATTTGGCTATGTAATCAAATTGCAATGTGTTCATTTAGCAGATGTGAGCAAATAAAGAGAAAACCAAATTTAGATTTGTGCCAATTGCTCTTTTATATTCTTGCTTGGTTTTGAGGACTCCCTATGATTTTGTCTAATTTGCTTTGTGGCAGTGACATGCGGCATGGCTTTGTACAGCTTCCGGCTGCAGCACTGCAGTTTGCCAACAGATGGCATGATGTATTTCCATTACTCGGTGTCTCTCCAACAAGATGACTGCCTGTTCATCTGTGAAATAGACCCAGAACACCACCCCTGGCCTCAGCTCTGCAAAGATTTAGGCATGTGTTCGAACTTGCATATTAGCACCACTAAATCTCATCTTTCCTGCTGTGTTAAAGGCTTTATTTTTTCAACTGTGGTAAGAGAGCAGCTACCTATAGCTATGCAATGTCAAATTATTTAGGTATATAAACACAGTAGAGGAGGATAGTCTTGAACTACTATTATGGAACCTGTTCACTACAGTATTGTCCAAAAAGCTAGCCAAATATATTCAATTTTTATGTGAATATAGTCCTGGAGAAATAAGTCAAAATATTATCCAATATTGCACTGCACGTATTTAATCCAATATATTTCTTAGATTTCTTCTAACCTGCACAGCTGAAGAAAAGTTATAAAGTTACATGAGAAGGATGCTACATGAACTAGTAGTATGAAATAGGAGTGTGAAATAGGATGCAGATTTGTGTGAAATATATGGTTAATACTCAGTGAATGTCAGCACCGGACATGAGCTACCTCTTGGCTATGTAGTCAAGGGTTGAGCATGGAAATCACAGGATTTCTCTTTTATCTGCAAACTCATTTTGGCACTAACTAACAAATCCCTCTGTGCTTTGAAATTAACAATTAAAACTCTGAAATGAATTATTCTTGAGCAAGTACTTTTTTTTTTTCAGGACTTTTTTCTGATGGCACAGAGAGAACAAGCTATCGCCATTACCTAACATGCCCAGAGGAACTGTAGGGGGAACAGATACCATGTTAGGAGTTAATTTTGTATCTCAATGGGATTTGGAGGTTAATCTTCAATTTCAATGCATGGGTAGTAGAATATATGCAAAATAGGGAATGTGCAATGAAAGATTTTACTGAACTGCAAAAATGTGTATAACATGCTAACCAGGACTACTCCAGACCATATGCTGGAGGGTCAGTGAACATATAGGCCACTTGACATTCATTTAAGGAAAAAATCTTGTGAACTCTTCCCAGTTTCTTCTATGCTTCTTATTAATCGCATCAACAGAAATGCTGACACTTGAAGCTGAATACAAAGACACCTGTCAGGCTGTTCAGCCTAAAGATTCAGCTGCTAAACCTCGTCAACACTTCCCAGAAAAGGAAATTTGCAGTTATGATATAATCTTTGCTCTTGATGACTTTATGTGTCACCATAATTAAAAACATATTGTTTGTTTTGCTAGTTTGGTACCTTGGTTTGAGACTTTTCAGCTTGTCAGGGTTAAAATCATTTCAAGTATTCCAGTTTGGTTTTGAAATGTCCTGTGTCTTTATCTAATGCCTTGCAGAAATGTAAGAGTATTACATCAATAGAAATACCCTTACCAACAAAATCCATAATCTCATAAAAAATATTAAGTTAGGTTGACAAGATTTGTTTTGTGTAAACCCACACTGACTGTTAGTAATTATGTTGCCTTATTCCACTTTTTCAAGTCCGATTTCAACCGTAGCATTATTTTGTTTGGGATCAATACTGGGGTTGGCTTGGGTCACCAAGCAGAAAAGTACAAAGGAAAACAGGTCAAGGCCTAACCACTCCTCACACTCTTTTCTCCACCAATTAATTGAAGTGGAAAATATCTAGAGATCTTGAATCACTTTCCATGTCAGTCCAGTTTGAGGTCTGGATAGTTCTTTGGAGAATGTATGAATTTTTGTGATATTTTCATGGTCACTGCTCAGACTTCCATTCCTTCCCTTGTAAGTGTGATGTTTCTCAGAGGAACAATGCATTAACTCCCAGAGAAACAAGAAGTCAGGGGTATTTTCGTTGTTTGGACTGCAGTATAATGACCCTTCGGAGCTGGAAAAGGCTTTGTTCCTGAGGGAAGATGTTCACTGGAAAGGCAGGGGGAATATCATTCGCTGGGCATTAACATTTAACAATGATATCTCTCTCACTTTTCTGCAGGCATAAGAGAAATGATGCTTGTTTGAGAAAAGGGCAAGGAAAGAAAGAATACGGGACCCTGCTCAATGAGATGGAGTCTATTAGAGGCAGAGAGACATTGACAAACGCCTTAAAGATTCCAGGAAGAAAGATGGTCACTTCTGTGCTCTAACTGACAAAGACTTTGTTGAGATGACATTCTGATTCAATAATTTTGCTTCTCTATATACAACTGCAGTCAAAGGCCAGTTTATTTTAGAAAAGCTACCCTGTCTAGCTGTGACTTACAGTTAGTTCCTACTATGTCCCTTTATAAGAGCTCTTTATTTGCTGTAGATTTCGCTGTGTTAAAGAGGTCACATATTGAGCAAATTTGTCCTCAGCACTGAAGTCCAAGAAGGTAGATGAACTTAGCTGTATATAAAGACTAAACCCAGAGCAATGTTTAGCTATTTCCAGAAAAAGAATTAGTGAAAAAAAACCCAACAAAAAACAAAACCCAGAAGCATTTGCACACACCTGTCTTAATGTTTGATCTAAGGTGGCAGAGCAGAGGAAGCAAATCTTTTTCTTTCTTAGTGAGGTTTGGATACTATCTAAACTCCTTTTTTCCCAACTTAAAATAATTTGCCAAACAGCACATAAGTGGAAGGTAGGACATTGCAGGGTGCTAAAGAGGCATGAGCTGGTAAACCTTCACTTGGCAAAGTGGCAGACCAGTGGATATACAAAACTGGATGTCTTCACATCTGGGACTAGAAGACTCCCAAACCTTTCTCAAATGGGACCTTAACAGTCAGCTGTAAAATAAACAACCCAACAGTAGAAACATGTTACTTTAACAGAAAGTTCCCTGGGTTTCAGTCAAGACACCAAATAGTCAGATAATATGAAATGGACTGGTTTTTGGACTGCAAGACTGCAGTGTCAGTTAATGCTGTTATATCTTCCAGATAAGGACCGAATAATATACAGGGCAATCATGGTAAAGGGCCATATACTGTAAAAGTCTTTCTCTGCTCTGTTCAGTCAGATGAGACCAGCCAATTTTCAGGTCAATTTGCAAAGCCCTTTACAGGTCTCACAGATGAGGCAAGGACTGAAATAATGTCATTTAAGAGACTTTATTATTGCTATATGTTCTGTTCTACCATAAAACCTGGTGGCTTTTGTAATTACCATGTGTATTTTTATAGTAGCGCTAGCTTTTTATAATCATACATATGGTGCATTTCTTACTTTTTTTTTCTTTTAAGGAACCTGAGTATTAAATATATGCTAAGAACGAATCTTATTGTTAAAGCTTAACAGATTTTTCTACCATGTCATTGTTAGAATGCTTCCTTGATGTAAATTCAATATAAGGGGTGTCAATTACATCAAAGCAAGCACTTGATTATAAAGAATTTGTCCACTTGTGTTTTAACTTTTTAATTAATAAATAAAATTAAACTTGATAATTTGGAATTACATTAAGCACAATACAGAAGATAGTCACCATCAAAAAGTACTTAAATTAAGCTACTATGTGGTTTGAAATCACTGTCTTCCTAAACCTCATGCCAGGGCCCTGAACACACTCTCTACCAGTGGAGTTCAAGTGGCTGCCAGCAGCTGGCTTGCTGGTGGGTGTCGTTGCAACAAGGGAGCTGAAGGGAGGCCTCAGCTTGCAGCCATGTCTGTGCTTGATCTGTACTTTGTCAATCCAGAACCCTGACCTGCAGATTTGGTTTCATCACTTGGCCAGGCTGCAGCCATACTTTTAGTGGAAGACGGATGATGTTCTCTCCAGAATAAGCATTTTACAGATTTTCTTAGGGGTATAATCTTTAATTATTTGGTAACCTTTTAATCCCAGAAAGAAGGTGATTGAATTGTTGCTAGATATTTCCAGGAGTTTTATTCATCTAAGTCCCCAGCTCAGTGGAATTCAGATGAACAGTTTCGTATTCAAAGTTTTGGCTTGCCCCTTTGCTATCAGCCCTTCCTCTGCTTTTATATGCACAGGAATATTTAACAAAGTTCATTGGCACTGGCATATTCACCATACTGCAGTTGGTGTTGATCTCACAAATAATTCTGTTGTGCTCAATGGGAATAGGTAATGGAATGGGCAAAAAAAATATTCTCATAGAGACAGAAAGCTCAGCATAAAAATGCAGTTAGGGAGCACAGAAAACAGCAGAGTCGCTCTCAGCACAGAGATCACAAAAGAACTAATTTGCCAGAATGCCATTCCAAGCCCATGACCACAGCATTAGTAATGCTGCAAGAGTATGAAGTGCACCTGAGCCCTATGCTCATTAACCTTTTGGGTTAATGTGCAGCACACAAACATAAAGGGGCTGTGTATGTGACGAAGGAGAGTGGAGGGGGAAAAGCAAGCATGAGGGAAGGAAAGGAGTGGGAATAACTCAAGGAAAAGACAGAGTCCTTTTGATTCTTGAAATGAACTGAGCATTGTTTTTCTCCCACACAGAACTGTAAAAAGTGAATGAAGAAAAGCATTCCAAAAGAGAAATTAATTCACATACGTATGGCTTCAAATCTAACAGGCATTTAAATTAGTTATCAACCAGATAATTCACTGATAAGGAAACAGTAAAAACATTTGATCTCAGATTTGTCTAGATTCCAGGCCTGATCGTCTTTATTTTCTCATCAATGACCAAGGTAAAGTGACCAGATGTCTCAATTAGGTTGCACAAGTACCAGGTTTTAATAAACTGGCCCAGTGTTCAGTGATTTTTTTATTAAGAGACAGAGACATCCTATTGTTATTCTGCCACTGATCCACCCTCAGTACAAAAATGGCTGATTCACAGACTCTGCTCCTCCTCCTCTGTATGTTATATCTGCAGTAGATTATCAAATTCTCATTAACACAGGAAAGAGTACAGCCTGGCACCTGCAAAGTGTTTTCAAATATGACTGCTTAATGTCTCTTGGCAAAGCTGGTTTTTGTAATAGGAAGCCAAATAGTGGTGCAGCCAAGGATGTATTGTATGAGATCTCTGTCCCCAGGCAGTTTAACTTGGACACAGCAGACTTGGAGTGCACCTTTGTTTTCCTCTGCTGCCCTGTGCTCCCTCCCCTTTCACGCTCTTCAGCAGCCTTTTTTTTCTGTTCGTCGCTGTCTCCCCTCACCGTTCCCTCTCAAATGCCCATTTTCATCTTCCAGATTGAGAGGCTGGGCCCTTCATAGCTAGTCTCATGGATTACATGAATAAGGACACTGTTTCTGCTCTTGTTCCATTTAAAGAACATAAACAGTTCCCAAAATTCGTGCAATTCAGGTAGGCATAATCAGTGCAAGATTTTATCTTTTGGTTAAAGCTGAGTCAGGCATAGCAGTTAGGGGTCTCAGACTTCTGATAAGCTTTGTAGAGAGACCTTAACTGTTGGCCATTTTTATTAAACTAACACATACAGTGATATTAGCTTCTAAATTGCTATTTAACATATCCTACTCTTTATAATATTTCATTTATACACAGGTTTTTTGCAGTTTCAACAGTCTCTAGTACCTTTACTTCATGTTCTAACCAATAAGAAGAAGATGCTATTTGATCACTTTCCATTCAAGAGATGGAAGCATCCAAAGAAAGTGTTGCTGCACTGTGCTATCAGTCCAGCTTTTATTCCATACAGGTTAATCTTGTGAACCATCTCAGAGTTTTTGATCAGTCTAAAATACAGCACATTTACTTGAAATAGGACTTTGAAATTTTATCTATAAGTTCTAAATGGCATAGTAATACAAGCTTCTCCAACTCTTTAATAATGAATGCAGTTATGTCATTAAATCTGCATAGGAATACACTAAATGAAATCAAAGCAGCATAGGCATAACTCTTACACTTTCAAAACTGCTAATACAGCTCTATGTACACTGCAGTCTTTCTTCCTATACATACTTACTGCAGAAATATAGTATGGTGTATTGTTGTTTTTAAACTGAGTGCTTGCTGCTGCATTCATTAAACCGATACCTATTCACGCTCCCATTTACTTTAGGATCAGAAAGGCCCATCTTGCAGTATTTGACCACTTAGGCAATGATTCATGTCTTCAGTCTTATATTTTGTCATGCAATTAGTGCCAATGAAGGCCTCATGGGTCCTTCCAGTTGCATATTAACCTAACGTGTGTTGGAATAGGCACCTTGAACTGTATTTATTATAACTTAAGCATACCATGTCTAAGTACCCCAGTTTTAAGTACCTCGAATATTTAGATTCCAGCTTTGTGTCAAGATTTGTCGATGAGATATTTATTGTTGGAAGAATATTGCTTGTAATTCACCTACCTTTTTACTGTAGTCTAGCATATGGAAATATTAATGAGCTTTTGGAGAATGAAGTTTTGTTGCAGTTGGCAGCTGGCATTCCATTGCTAGATAGACATCTGAACACAAAGCAACTTTTATGTTGTTGTTTGTTTTGCATCTAACAGATTAGATGTAACACTAATCTGTTCAAAGGAAGTTAGTTTAAGTTAGAGGTCAATAACATTTTTCTCTGCCTCTTGTGAGAATGATGGTGGATGGCATAATGTAATATCTCTCCTCACACTAAAAGCTACTGCCTGAACACTTTAGTGTCATTAGCAACACCAGTACTATATTTCATATCTCTCGCTGCTCTCTTCTCTTTGAAGGATTCAACTCTTTCATCTAAATGTAAGTAAACAGTAACAAATGTCAGACTGGATTTCTGCTCTGTGGACTTTGCTCTGGTCTCTGCTGGTCCCTGATCTGTGCTGGCTCTCTGCACTCTCTACTGTTCCCCAATACAGCAACAAACAAAACTGATGTTTTACAGCCTGCTCCCACCAAACAGGCATTGCAGTACCAAGCACCCAAAGTGGGCAGGCTGGGAGGAGACAGTGAGGAGACAGTGCTTCAGGCAGATACAAGTCTGCCTCTGAACTGCACAACATGTTTCATGCCTAATAGCAGTTCATGCCTCAGCCACTGTAGTGCTGCACAGCACCCAACTGAAACAATACTGTAGGAATCAGAGATACTTCCTCTCTTGTTACTGACATGAAAGCTTCATCTTCAGAAAGCTGCTAGCTTTAGAATCAGAAGTTTTGTGCTCTCATTAGTTCAAATAGAAGATATCTATATGTTTATATTCCTTGTGGAAAATGTTGCTGAAAAACATTCAGGTGAAATATCAGTCCTTGGCAGAGCATTTAAGTAGGTCTGGTTTTGGTTGCTTGGTTTTTTAACAAATCAGTACATTTTTCAAGGAATGTAAACTTTCAAGTGAGAATTGTCATTTTGCTGAGAACCTTGACTTTCAAATAAAAAAAGACAAAAAACATTCATTCATCCCTAACTTCAAAACGGACACTGTAATGTTCACAAATCCCACAATTTTATTTTGAAAATGTATGAATAGAGTTCCCTTTTTTAGAATGCTGGCTCCTGAAAACAAATGCTTCCATGAGAATCTTGGGCTTATGTGTGTGGGGAAAAATAGGCTTACATAATGTCAATCAATTTCCTGAAAATTCTTAATATAGTTCAAAAACTTTTTTTTTTTTTTTTTAATAATAAAAATCCTACTTTACTAAGCCTATCCTTATGATCTGGTAAGACCTGGTTCACATTTTCTGAAAGTATAGTATTGACTGTGTTATGACTTGGAAGCTATATGTGAACATGCGGCATGACCAAGTTGTAATAAATTCAGTAAGACTGAATAGTGGATCGCAAGGTATTTTTACATTAACAAGACAATAGCTTTATTTCTACTGTAGAAAGATAAGTAAATGAAGTAGCCTTAAATGAAACATCTGGGGACTGTGGGTATTCATGATGGTTTTGCGAGTGAATCAAAATCTTTGTGCGGACTTTTCCCTCCCTCGGTTACTGTTGTTGTATTCCAGAAGAATCTGCCCACAATAAATTGCCATTACTGCTGCTTCGCTCTTATATAAATCTTTTTCTCCAAGGTGCTCTTGATACTGTATTAGCTTACGTGAACCAAACCTTTTTTGATCCTTGTGGGGTAAAGAACTCCCCAAATCCTTGGACCTCTCTACCTGAAGAAAATATTGAAGACACTGCAGTGACTGAAGCTTTCCTCAGTGTTTCTGATCTTATCATAGCGGATTTCTGAGAAAGCTGTCATGCTTAAATTTAAGACCTGAAAAACATATTAGCTCATTGCAAGTAAATATCAGTGAACTAAAAATTTGAGTATCACATTCTCCTGATCAATTAAAACAGAAAACAGGAGACAAGAATAAAATCTTTTCTATAGATTAGTAGTCTATCTATAATCCCTCCCAAGTACATATGCTGCATGCCCACATCCTCAGATATGCATTGAGGAAAACAATTTTTCCTGAATAATATTAATAATTCAACAACAACTGGCCTGAAGTATCAGATTAATCAACAAACACTAGATGATAACCACTATGCATATTGCTAGTTTCTGCCCCTGTTTAGCCAAGTACTTAGGATGTATAAATCCTACCTCATTCCAGAGCTAAGTACATGATTAAATACTTTGCTGAATAGAGACGGACTGCTGAAACAAGACACTGAACAGTATTTCAGCTCCTGACATCAGTCAGATCTATATCCTCCAAAAATCCAAATAGAGGCATCTATTAACTTTATTGCATTTCAAATCAGGCTTATAATATGTAGAGCATTCCAGTACTTTTGAGCTATTTGAGTTAATAGAGAAAAAGATTATACAATTTGAAATTTCTGTTACCAAATTAACAAATTAATGGATTTTTCTTCTGGACTGCAACATTATTTAGTTGCTAATCCATTTGTTTTCTGAAGTCTATAGCAACCTTTATGCTGCAACCAGATACTTTATGCTACAGCCAGTCTTATCTTACCCAGTAAACTAATTGTCACTACTTGCCACAACAAAAAAAGTGAAGTAAATGAAAGCTATTCTCTTAGGAAAACAAAACAAAACAAAACAAAACAAAACAACAAACACCTAACCAACCAAACAAATAAAAACAAAAAATAAAACCGAATGAAACCCCATTATGTTCACTTCATGCAGCTTTTTTTAAGGAAAATAAGCTGATCAAAGACATCCACCCCATAAAAGTCACATGTAGCATTAAGTTAGGACACCAACCCTTAGGTAAAGAGACTTTATATGCTACATACCTTAAGGTTATCAATTGTATTAAATCTGTCAGAGTGAAGGTTAAAGCTATTTTGGTTCCTCTGTGCTGGAGGAAGGTTTCAACTGTCAACTAAAATAAATAAAAGAGGGAAAGGCAAGAACTCATACATGTATCAATGAACAACAAACTTGCTAGCAGATTATGCTTTTATTTGTATCATAGAAACTTCAATCTCATTCTTTAAAAAAAAAAAAGGAGTGGAGAGGGAAATCTCAGTATGGACATACATAACCTTGGTTTTCCTTGAATTTCAATTCTGTTAAACACAAATCCTCAGATTACCTTTTCAGCTTTCACCACGTTACCAATCATGTTTGTTCAATACAGAACTCTTTTTTTTTTGGCTTTTTTACAGAACAACAGATTATTCAGATATCCTCTCTAAACCATTAAATCAGTCTAACCATGTATTAAAACATCTTGCAAATTCCTCAAAATGCTGTTTTCATGACATATTTCTTTAGCAGTACAAAATCCAAATGTGACAAGGAATAAAGCTCTTGATGTAAAGAACTGGTCCTATAGACAGATCCCCACTGGGCAGATGGTTATTTTTAATAGACTGACCTAATTTCTTCGTAGGGATCCAGGGATAGCATAAAGCCCTGTGGAGGAACTGGTCTATTGTGTTGAAGTAACAAGAGAGAACACTAGATATTTGTAACAGCAACATCTGTTGGTCCGAGTTCAGTCTTAACAAATATCTACTGTCACAACAGTTAATGGTTCTGAGGATGGAAAGACTAATTATGACTGACCTATCATATGATATCAAGCTGAACTAGCTATCTTCAGGAGCTGAGGAAACCCTTCAGAACATGTTTTGGGGTTTTTTTGTATGATTACTGAGTTATTCCCATTTTCCATTTCAATATTTTCTTGCTTGTATTTTCTGTCCTTTCATAAATGTTAGTAAACCTGAAAGTAACCAAATTGCATTATCTTTTTCTTTCCTTCCCATGTTTCTCCCATTCTCATTCCCTCAGTTCCTCCCATTTTTCATTTGATCTTTCCAGAACTGGCAAGATCAGGGGCTAGTAATCAATCTTATTGAAAGGAAGAATACTTAATATACTTATTATACTTATTATACTTCTATATTATACAGGCTACAGATTTCAAAGACATGAAATCTGATTTTGTTCCCATTGCATTCAGTGAAGTTCACTTTACTTTGAATCAAAGTTGAGAGGAAAATCTAGACCACAACAAACATACTCAGAGGCTACTATTTCAGCACAAAACAGCAGCCACGTCTGGAAAAAAAATAACTAGACAAGAAATTTTATATGACACTATTTCCATTCTTGTATTCATCAGCAGATGGGAAATGCATTTTAAATTAAAACTAGTAAAATATTTGTCCATAAATTCATTAGAAAAGTTGTCAAGGACAAAAGCAACGCTCTACAGTCAGTTGCATGTTAGCTAAAACAGATGTCTATAGACCCTGTGCTCAAAGACAAACTGCCGACACCTCTTATATAGAGAGTCAGTAAAGTACTGTTCTTCCACACCATGGTGCTCTGTCAGACTAAGGGCTATTTCCCCCAAACGGACCTATTTGTAAAAACATTCCTGGTAAAAGAAAATGTAATATATAATGGTCAGTTCACCTCAGACATAGTACTCAGCACCTTACTTGATTTGAAAACTAAACTTTAGCCTAGTTGTTTTCAACCTTAACAATATTTTTAAAAATTTTCAGAGAAAATATTATTCAGTTACTATGACTGATCTTACTAATATTCACCCTCAGTGCACCAATCACCCAAACTGAAATGCTGGGTAAGGCTCTTATATATTCTCTCATGTCTTAATTCTCCACTGCTTTCTCTCAGCCTTTCCACACAGGAGAGATGTTCCAGTCCCATAGTCACCCTTGTGGTCTTTTGTTGGGTTCTCTGTATGTCTGGCAAGGAGTAAGGAGCTGGACTTGATTATCCTTATGGGTCCCTTGCAATTTGAGCTATTCTATAACTCTATGACATATGAAAACAAGATATGGAAAAATAGAGCCAATGGGGTTTTCTCTCTTTATTGAAAATCCCCACTGAAGGTGTTGATGCACATTCACACATAAACTAAAACACTAGCAGAAAATGCTTTTTCTCTTCCTACACATCAGTTGTGTATCTCCTCTAGGATGCTCAAAAGAGAACGTGTACTGAGTGACCCAGAAATGCGTCTCTCTTCTTTGTACTGTGTTCAAGACCTTGCAGATTTCTGCAAGAACATGCAGCAAGAGGTACTGTTTCCTCATAAAGCCATTTCTTGGAGATTTTCCTATGCAAAGCTAAGGGGCTTTAAGTGAAGAGGCACATGATGATTGAAATTAGTAGAGACAAAAAACTATTAACTCATTTTCAGTGCAAAAATTGTGTCTGAAGATATATCCCAAGAGTCTAGAAATCTTCAAGCAGACAACACAGGAGGCTGATTCACATAAGAAATACATTAGGCTGATGACTGGAAGAGGGAAGTTTCCCTAATCAACATGGCAACTACCTTTGGGTAAATACTTTCATATTTATATGTGTCTATTTTTGCTCCCATCTCCATTTGTTTATTCTATGTAGATTATACAGTTTTAAGGCCAGAACTGTTCCTCAATATATTTTTAAGTAGTAGGTCTGAAAACTCAAGTGTTAGTGTCAAAGGACTAATTTAATATGTATAAAACATAAACAAACAAACAAAAAAATCTTGTATTTCATTGCAATATATTGGCAATTTATTGTCATTTTAATACTAATGTGACTCTTGAGGATCTCCCAGGCAAGAAATCCTATCAGTCATTTAATAGCACTAGTGGAAGTCCAGTTTACAAACCTACACCCTCATTTCTTCACAATATGGAAGAAACGGTCACCATGACTTGGTTTTCATGCAGAAGAACATATGCTTGTGACAGGTGTTTCAGTGCCTCTTGGACAACCTTCCAGCCAGCCAGCTCTACCTTTCCCTAGCTGTAGCCCCAGACAAGAGTTCTTTATAAAATTGTACATGGATCAATTATATGCGCAGTGTAATGCAAATATTTAATCTTTCTTTGTGGTAAATATTTGGGGTTTCTTTAAGTATTTAAGCACCATATGCCCAAATATGCTTATGTGCTTACAGTTTAGCATATGTTTAAGGGCCCTGAGAAAGTAATGTCAGTCGTGCTGCAAAGGCAGATGCAAAACCAGGTAACAAATGTCAAAGAAAAAAAAGGTCTCAGCCAGGACATGCCATACTGAATACTGTTATAGGTAGTATTTTCCTCTACCCAGTCTTTTTAATTTTTTTTTTGTCAATAATTAATTTGAATTAATACAATCAAAGTATGCGTTCCACACACACTTGAATTTTTCTGTTATCATATCATATAAATTAAAGTTGCTTGCATGACATTTTTTCTGTTAATATTATAACGAATTCATTAACCATGGGAGGTCTTTCTAATATCACAGTGTAATTCGTTTTTACCAGCTTGAGACTTTTTCCTCTCCTTTGTGATTTTTCTTTATATATATTATTATATTTTGATTTATATAGCATTGCTCCGTATGTGTTAGTGGTGCTTCAAGAAATTCAACAGTCAAACTAAGAGGCAACAAACTTCAATTATTTGTGAAAGAGAAAACTCCTTAGTACAGGCTCTAGAAAGGGAAATGGATAGCAGCAGGGTTCTGTTGGGTGTAGGTTTTCAGGCAAAGGTCACAAATTATTTTATCTGCAGAACTGTTGATCATCATAGCTTACTGAGGACAATGTGAACTGCAAGTGTTCATCACAGTACTAAACTCCATCATATATATGCCAATAATCAGAAATGAGAGGAGGTAAAAAACTCTACCAAAGTACAGATGATATAAGAAAAACAACAATTGAGAACATATATACACAAACAATGTCCTGAAAATCAAAGGTGCTCAGATCTGAAGGGTGAATGGTTTGATTTGAATGCAAATCTCACTTTCAAGAATATCTTCTGGGAAATAACAGGAAAAAAATATAATAATTCTAGTCACCGGCTAGTGCAAAATATAAAAAACATTAATTTGGGGCCAAATCAAAATGAGAATTTTGGACTTTCCCACAGAAATATTTCCTTCCTACTTAAGTTTTATGTTGTGTTTTCCATGACAAAATGGAACATTTAAAATGGCATATTTCCAAATGAACTGTTTTTAAATGAAAACAAGAATTCTTTTAGATTTCTTAATTTAAAAAGGCTGAGATTATTGTAAATACAACCCTGATTTGCCAATAATTTCTCTTAACGTAAAATATATTTTCCAAATGTTTCATTCTGGGATCATCACATCAAAAGTAATATAAAATTAAATACTACTAGTCAAAAAAAAGATTTCAAGCAGATCAGACTGCATTTTTACCATGATGTATAAAAGAAATATCATTTGGCCTGATAAACCACATCTTCACCACTTTTGACAGCACACCAATTAGATAGCCAATTTACACATTTGTTTTGTGTGAACCCTGACCTCTCTTTTACCTTATTCCTCTCTTTAGCATGTTTGTTTGTCCTGTTCTGATTTAATCTTGACTTATAAATGTTTCCTAAATGCAAATACAGGTTACAGTGGGATCTAGGTCAGACATAGTGACTTTTATGACAGAAGTATAAAGATAAAAATATTTTATTACTTAGGCATTAATTATGGCTTTAATGAAGACATTTATTTGATATGTAAAGCTTGGCAAGATGGTATGCTCTGATGTATTTTGAATTCTCTGTTATCTATTTTGTTCTCTATTAAGCCTATAGTCTTTATCTACATAAGTGGTACTTCTGGAGCAGCATTTTAAATGCCTTGTTTTCTAAGACAAGGTTATGAAATTTTACATTCTTATAACGGCTGTTTCCTTTTCTTAAAAAAAAAAAAAAAAAAAAAGAAATGCTGAACCACGAAGCCCTGGCGTTCCATGCTAATCAACACAACAAAACAACAAACTCTTACTAAGAGAGATATGGAGATAAATAAAATTACAAGTAATGGCCATTTGTCTTGACAGCAGGATAACACAACATAAACCACATATTTGATATGTAAAACAGGATCCCTGAAAGACATGTTTTTTACATGGCCTGAAGCATTCTCTGTTCATTTCATCAAAATATTTTAAATACACATGAAATCCTAACTTGAAGTACTGTTTTTTCACTTGGAATTTCTTGATACAAATTTTCTATTTCTGCTAGGATTCTGATGAATCCAGTCTGTTCAATCAAACGCAAACTAACAGATTTTATTATGCAGCAGACACTGAATATGAATACTTGGTGAATGTGTCTGACCAGCTTTTCAGAAAAGTAAGGTGCTCTGATAATTTTTTAAGAGTGTTTCCTGGAAATACTAATTTTCTTTATTGTCTGGATTTTTTATCTTGTTCTTTTCTATTTGTCAGGGAGCGAAGATGAGGCTCCTCTTTCTTTGATTTTAAGATAGCCTGTAGGTTAATTTTTTATTTTTTTTTAAGGTATCCTGCTTAGGTAGGTAGTGGGAGTGGACAACAGAGCAGGTAAATCACAAAAAACCCCTGTTCCCTCTTCATATTTGCTTTGGTTTCATCACATTGTTAAAGAAGGAAACTGCCTTTGCTGATTTGAAATTTTCTGGCTCACATTATTTTCTCTCTGAATGCTTGAAATGCACACAGCTTTAGGAAGCTTCAAGTGGCTATCTATTTTAAACACTTTGGGGATGGATTTATTGGCTGGATTTGAAGATGGCTGCAATTTATGTTGTCAACAGTAACATTCCCATTGTGGGACAGCAACTGATGAACATAGACTATTCTCTACCAAAGCCTATATAGAGCTTTATAACAAGCGGTGCAATACTTCCAGTGTTGTATATTTTCAGTGTGTAGCAAAATCCTCAACTACAATCTCACCAACTCTAGATCTCTGGACTGATACTGTACCCTACCCTATCCCTTCTGGGTGCAGCTGTTGTATTGTATTCAGCAATTCTCCAGCTTTGGCAGGCGTTTGGGAAGCAAATTTATTAGAAGATTTCCTCATTGAATACCAGTCACACACAATCTAGCTAATAAAAAGAAACAAAAACCTCCTGAAAAAAAAATTACTATAAACTATTTATAATCCTAATTTGTTGAAAATAAGTATGCTGGGAAGGGCTGGCTTTTACAAAGCAAGATTTCAGTAACAGCATAAAAATGGATCCATGCATTAAAAGCTTTCAGAGTGGAGTCCTGGATTTTCCCTTTTGTATCAATGGTGCCTGCAAATTTACATGCAATCCCTCTCATCAGGACTCAGGTATGCCAGGAGGGAAGAGGAACAGCGAGCAGGGAGCCATTGACAGAGCTGTTTGGTCACTTCAAGGAAAGACTGGGAAAGAGATGAGCCCTTATGCAGTGGGAGGAAAAGCAACACCTGTCAGGAGGTACAAGGAAGAGTTGTTTTATTCCAAGATAAATTTGTGCCCCAAATACTTTCTTGTGGTTATCCAACAACCCTAAGTTGGTAGTTATTTGTGTATATGGCTCTCAGCTCAGCTTAGCTCAACCCAGACCTAATTCTCTTAATTTACCTGTAATTTTTGCAAACCTCACTTTCATTCCTTTTAGATACCAGCCTCACTGAGAAGCATTATATTACAATCAATCACCCTGCTTTTTTAACAATTTGAAAATCTTTCCGTAATAACCAAATTATCCCAACTTTTTTCATCTAAATTATATTCTTCTATAAGTGAAGTTATCAATAATTCCTGCTGTTACACACAAAATAAAGCCAGGATATGGAAAGGTCTCTGTTGGATGTAAAACTGCACTGACAATCAGTCGTGTGTAGTTGCGCTGAGTACAGCGAAGTTAGAAAATGCCTGTTGCTAACAGCAGCCGAGCTGAGTTTGAGCTTTTCCCTCTCTCATTCCTCCCTCCCTGCACCCCCGCCCCCAACTTTTCAATTGCATCTAATAGCATATTTTTCAACCATAACTACTACTGCTGCAGGTAATTCAATTTCTTTTATGAAATATAATTATCACTGGAAGAAACAAAAGGGGAAAGGTACTATTCTGTCTAATTTTCTATGACTTCCTCATCCAGAACTTATACCTTCCCACCCCCTACACACAATGCTGTACATTCTATTTTGTGCCACTGCACTGGTCATAGGACACAATAAGTCTCATTTTTTCATGCCGCTCTCTTCTGTAAGTGTGGTTTATAAATCACAGCAGACTTGCTAACAGCGTGTGACTGACAATCTTGTTTGATAGACAATGTGTGATCCTTTCAGCCTTTTACTAATAAGCTCATTAGGATAGAAGGCTTGAAAATACTTTCTAGGCTATAGCAATGAACCTCAGCAAATTCAGTGCATGTCTGACCACTCAAACTTTAGAGAATCAATCTTTCTTCAATCAAAACTTTGTCAGGTTCTGCTGAATGTCTTCTGAAGGTTACTGTGGGGCTTTTTTCTTTTCTCCTTCTCCATCTGCATTTTTTTGGTTGGTTGGTGGTTTTTTTTTTTGGTAATACAGATTCCTTTGCAAACACAAAAAGCCTTCCAAACTAATGTAGGTCAAGGTGAAATAGTCTGAACACTTGTTTTTTTCTTTTCCAAGTTGGTCTTTTGAAAACCTTTTAAACGATTTTTGCTATTTTTTAAGGTATGACCTTATTTTAGATGAACTTTTAAGTAAGCATTAATTTTAAGAAAAACCTTAAAATACCTACAGCCTATTGATATTGGCATTTAGATTGAGGTTTCCAAAATGCAAATGGAAAACTACTTGATCAGTGACTGATTAAGCTACTTCTTAGTTTCTCTTCATATTCCGATTCTGGTCAGACAATTACAAAAATCCCATTTGACACATGCACACACATTTTGAGGCCTTAAAATTAATTTGGAAAAAAAGATTCTAAAAATAGGACTGAAATAATAAGTGCTTCCGAAGAATTCTCTCTGTCATGAGGAAAAAAAAAAGTCAGAACATCAGTACTATGGTAAATACCTTAAAGGTGATCTCTTTCTGGAAAAACTGACATCTTTAAATAACTACTGTGATTGAAAACTTACTGACTGAGAAATTCTCATGTGATTGATAGAAACTAATACAGTGTTCCAGGGAATGGGGGAGGCTTGCTTTTGGCGATATTTCTTCTTACAGCATAGGGAACGATATCACTTAGCTATATTGGGGAACTGCAGCATGTGGGACTGCAGACTTTACTTCTTCTGCTAAATAGCTGCTTCATCATGTGGCTGAAAAGCAACTCTCCTTCTGACTGACTCTCCTTCTGGCTCATGAATTACAGCAGACATTCTGTTCTGTTAGTCAAAGAACAGCCTATAAGTATGGACCTCATCTCCAATAAATCCAAATCATCATAAGGGAAATGAGAAAGTATATGATCTTCTTCACTTTATCACAAATCTATAAATACTTTTTCTTTTTTAATCATCTCCTGATTTTCTTAGTTCATTCTCATGTTTTCCCTTTTCTTTTTCAACTTCCTTTTTTCTACACTTTCTTTTTTTTCCTGTCTTTCTTTGGGTTTCCATAAAAGTAAAATTTCCTATCGCTTCCTGGGTTTTGACTTTACTCTATGGCTGGTCTTCTGGATCCTGAGCTTTCTTCTTCTTTTAGACCTTTCACTTCCCTTCCTCTAACCAATTCAGTCTTTCTTGCATTAAACACCCTTCATTCTTCTAGCCCTGTTCTGTACTGCCTCTGAAGTTTCTCTTCTTTCAACCACGATGGGAGATACAGCTGAATAATTATTATGAGCAGAGAGAAAGAAGCTGCAGTTTTTAGTAATGAAACTGCCAAGACTTAGTGAGTTGATGTAAAGGAACAATAGCATCAAGCAGTCAATAAGTAGTACTAACAAATCAATGTAGATAGTGAAAGCAAAGAATTAGACAACTGCCTGCCTCAGGCAGTGCTTACAGGTGCCAGGATTAGACTGAGACAACTTGAATGATGACATCATTCTTCTATCCTTTTTTTTTTTTCCTTTCTAATTCCTTCTTCCATTTACCTCCCAGACACACTTCTTACTTCAGAAGAAGAGCCTGTTAAAGATCAGTAGCACTATATATTGTTTATTTCAACTATGTCACCTGAAAGCTATTCACCTTCTTCCTTTTGCTAAAAGGATGAGATAAAGACAACCTACTGTGGCATCAAATTTGAGTTAGGTAGAGGCTGGGCACAGAAATCCAGATGAGCAATGCAGAATGCTTTTGCTGTCATGTTCACCTAAACCCTAATAGCAATAGTCTTCATACAGATCAGCTTAGGGAGCTACATATATTCTGATCTCAGTACCTTTCTCTTTCCACTGAATACTTTGGTTACTAAGATGTGGCCTCTGAACCTTGTAGACTCTGTTCCTTCCTGTTGGACCTTTAATTCCTGTTGCCGCAATGGCCCAGTTTCAGTGTGGTCATTAAATATGTTAGACACATTATTCTATAGTCAGACAGCTAGGGAACAAAATGGTGGATCTAATTGTGCCTAGGACATGGTTAACCACTGCCCATGCAAGAGAGTGCTGTGCTCTTTCCTTCCTTTCTTTGCACTTTCATATCTTCTTCTGTCAAGGAAGAAGTTACTCAAAAATACCCAACCCCTCACATCACTCAGTCACTTAGCTATGCTGCCAACGGCAATCACCTAATTCCTTGTTGCCAAAGGGTGAGATTCTACTTTGGTATCAAAAATGCAAAAATCAGGGGACAGACTAAGTTTTATAAGATGTTTGAGTTCTGTGCAGAAAGGAGAACTTACTCTGAGGACAATTCTCCAGAGGACCACAGAGCTCTGGAAAGTATGGAAACAGCTACTAAGTATCACCAGTTCCAATGCTGTGCTTCAGAAAAGGAAGATGTACAGAGCCTTAGCATTTGTGTTTTGACTAGCTCTGCCTTACCCACTATTCAGATTGTGAGAATTTATTTTTTCTTTAGACCAACATAACCTCACCTATCTCCCTATCACACAGTATTCCACTCATCATCTCTGAATTGCTGAATTACTGTATTCTTTACTTTCACACTGCATGACATCTAAGTTGGAGCAGCCTGCCTAAGGTATCTAGGGTTAGGGGTCATCATGGGGTCAGTTTCTTTTAAGGTAAGGATACTCATCAATATCTCCAGTCAGTAAAAGTTTTGGGAAACTACGTAGATGAGACACACTCTTTCTGCCTTATCATTGCAGTGGACATGCAAATTATTTGTTGGAGCTATATACCCGTAACATGTATTTTTTTTAAACATTTTACAAAATTACTCCTGATAATTGAATAAGAAGGGCAGCTGCTAGAACAGAAAAGAATGTTCCCAGCCCACCCATGCTTTTACCTACAATAAATCGTTGTTCTTTCAAGGTGCACGGAATTGTTTATTATTGTGCCTCATTTTCATTCTTGTTTTGAAGCCAGTAACTGAGGTGCATTCAATTCTTGCTAATTATTAATAATGACTATTCTCTTGACATGAAGATGTTATACTGTGCCCTGTTTTTCCAAAATGTGAATTGAACTTAATTTTAAAATCTCTAATTAATCATGTAATTTTTGAATGCAGTTGTGCATTTCTTTTTAACTTACAATCTTATCGTTAGTATATAGTACTAATTATGGTTACCTAAAATCTCGGTGCTGTAATTTGATGCACTAAGTGCAAACAAATTATTGATAAAATATCTTACAGGTCATACAAAACCAATTTCATGCCAATTAATTAAAGCTCACAAATTTCAGGCAGAGGGAATAACTCTATTTGAATTATAAAATAGGAACAAAGACAAGAAGCACAAATAAATATAAGCAGCAGAATCTATAGCTGAACTGTGTCTCACTGAGACACAGATTCAGACACAGTTAAAACAATTAGTTCTCTTCCAAATGTTAATGTACCTCAAAGAGAAGATATAATACCACTGCAGACAGCAGTTAAGAAGCCTTTAATGTGACTGATGGCTAGTGAGATTCTTTGCAGTTTGAAATGGTACTGTCCTCATTCTGATGAATGACCCAGCAATTAAAGAAAAGATGGTCCTACTCACATCCAATTTCATAGCAAGACTGTTTACAGACTGAAGAAGTTATGAAGGAAAGCAAGAACTCATTAAAGAAAGGAAGAAGTCATTAAGGAGAGTTTCTATCCCTGTAAATCACAGCACATGTGAATTTGGACATAAAATGAAAGGAGCTAGCTGAAAGTTCACGGATCAAAATTAGCGGGTACAACAATATGGTGATGCTGTTATGTGCTTCTTCTGTAGAACTCCTGATCCAGAAGTAGATAAGGCCTTCCTCATGCTATGGGAGCAAACCTCACATTCACAAGCCCCAGTGATTACAGGAGATTTTTACTACTCCGGCGTCTGCTGGAAGGATAATACAGAGCAACACAACCAATCCAGGAGTCTTCTGGAGTGCATTGAGGACAACTTCCTGACACAGGTGATCAGGGAATAAAAAGGGGATCAAAGACCTTGGAACATCAGTCATATGAGAGGCTGAGAGAACCAGGACTGTTCAGCCTAGAGAAGAGAAGGCTCAGAGGGATCTTATCAATGTATATAATACCTGATGGGAGGAAATTAGTAAGAAGGAGCTGAGCTTTTCTTTTCCAGTAGTGCTGATTGAAAAGAAAGCTGACAATGGGCACAAGCTGAAATAAATAAAAAAAAAAACAACACCCAAATCAAATCACTTAAACACAAGAAACAACTTTTTTACTACAGGAGTGGTCAAACACTAGAAGGGGTTGCCATGAGAGGTTGTGGAATCTCCATCCATGGATATTCAAAACTCGGCTAGACACAGACCTGAGCAGTCTTCTCTAGCTGACCCTGCTTGAGCAAGGTCATTGGACTAAACAGTCTCCAAAGGTGCCTTCCAGCCTCAACATTTCTGTGATTCTGTGGGTCTGTGACAAAAACTGAAACAGGAGACCATTGCGCCATCTAGATTATGATTTAGTTTCATACCGAACATGCAGTATAAGCCAAGAACAGATATTCGCTTTGATCAAAAAGCTACTTTTTCAAGTTTTGAGAAAAGTTTGCCAAATAAAACTAATCTGTATTCATACAGCAGGGATATTAATCAGGTTAATAATGGTATCAATCCTGAAACTAGTACCATCAGTGCAAACTAACTACTGAAAAATTAAACAAAAATGGGTAACTGCTGCCTGTAAGCATGCCAACCAGGTTTGTGCATTCACGACACACAATGAAACTGCACAAATATATGTAAACAACACATTCCTAGTTAGGCCATCTGGTCTGTAACTGCTGCCTCTGTGTTTGCTGACATGGGGTACCGGCACATGGAAGACTGACTGATATTTATAAAATATTTTTATCAAGTACAATCTTTCTATAATTAGAGTAACACAGACATAGAGATAAATCAGAGTCAACTCTGGCATTTCCTAATATTCGTGTCTTAATTATTGGAAATCTAATTTCTTATTTTTTAATAGATAGGCATGGATATTTTTCACATTTCACATAGATTAACTTTATATTCTTGAGAATAATATACAGTTGAGCATTTTATTCTTTAGGGATGTTTTTATAATAATGTAATGGGGAGTGCTTCAGCAAAATGATGACAATAAAATCTGGATTAAATTCAACATCTATAAAGAAATATTTTCAAAAGTTAGATATAAGTTCTCAAAAAGCAAAGTCATCTATAAAATAGAAACACTTTTGAGAAAAAGAAGCTCCAACAGCCATCCTAAGAGCCACTGACAGTGTAAGGAGCACTTCATGGTAATGATACATGCAAGAGGTATGTGAGGTTCCACCACATAAGAAAAAGATCAGGTTTCTCTCCAGCTCTAACAATTCAGACACTGACATATGACTGATGCCGCAAATATGTGAAGACAGTACATTTGGATTTTGTCTCAATAGGTGGCTTTTTTTTTTTTTTTTAACCCTAATAACAACTCAAATGCCTAAGCATATTTGCTAAGAACTGATTGGTGCAGTAACTCTTGGCTCCAAAATTACATCCATTTATAAATATTTTTAAAATAAAATAAAAATAACTGGAGCAGAAGGGAAGGCATCTACTAAGATATGAACCAGGAGGCTTGATTCTGAATGAAGGAATTCATACAGAATAACAATTCAAAAGAGGAACAAAAATTTGAGCGCTGCCTGCCAATTGTGGGCACCAACAATGTGGTAAGACCATTCTTTTTTATAAGAGGCTAAACACTTTGATCTCACTTTATATCTGTCTGTGACACTATTTTTATCAATACCAAGAAGAAAATTTGGGCTGTCTGGCCTCAAGAAAATCTTATTTCAGGAGGTAGCAGATTTAGTAACACACTTAAAATGGTCAATGTTTTTAGGATTGTAAGAGTGAATCAAAGGGCCCAATTTGATCCACTTAAGTCAGACCTTTTTTAACATAGTGGAACAGCACTCATGTCCCTACTACTAAGTGCCCCAAAGCCACCTCAAAATACTATCTTATGATTTTAAAGCATGGTTTGGAAAGAAAATTTTTAATGTCCTTTGAGTAGATATTTTCTTATTCATTGTTTTGTTTGTAAATACTCTCTTTATACAAACACACTGAGGAAATGAGAAAAAAGCTCAAAATCAGTATCTGTAGCAATAACACGGAGCTAATTTCCTACTGTTTTAAGTCTAATGGAGCCACCTGAAGTAACACATCAGGGAAATAGACTCCTTTCTTTACAATATCTAATCCACGGCCATGGGATTTGCATTTCTAAAATCATTTAATTGAAATGAAAGACTGCGAGAAATCTTTTAAATTAAGCACAAATAAAGGAAATACAGAGTTAATGCTGCATCACTGATGCTTGTTTTAATGGATTCTCCTGTGCTTAGATGTTGTTGCAGCCGCAAAAATTCTTGCAGCATTGACTGTTTTCTGAGTTCATGAAAAGTGAAAGCACAAGGCGGATGAGTTAAGAACACAGGGACAGCCTTGCTCTGACTTTCTGTGCTTTACCTACCTTAAATGACATCCATAACAACATACAAGCAGTTTAACACTGTCAGTGTGGGATTTGGGCAGTAGGTTTAGTTTACTGTTGACAAATATAGTACTTGAGCCTGAACCATCTATCCTGGGATAGAACATGGTATAAAAGGTTGTTGACTAGAAACTTTGAATAATTCATTGCCTGTGCTCTCTTTTCAGTAAGCTACTAAGTCCCTTTTTAGATCAAACATCCCAGTATGGCAGGATGTTGTCACCTAGGATGATTGGAAACATTTTTGCTACTATCCTAGTTTGAAATGAGCTCTAAAGAGGAGTTCAAACAGGCAGAGCTGACAGGGATATTCACTCATAATAATCCTAGGAGTGTGAAATTCACATAGATGGCCAAAGGAGAAGAGAAATAAGCCTTGGTTTATAGCAAAGTGAAGAGACTAGGAATGCTTTGTGGGTTTTCTGTGATACCTGTGTCCATTGTAAGTGTCACCGGGAAGAAATTGCATTGTGTGAAAGGGACAGAGTTTGGCTACTGTAAGAGGGTCTCCATCCTGGGGGAGGTACACCTCTTTGCACCCAACTTGAACATTTCAGTGTGGGTGTGTCACAGGCATACCCCAAAGTGTGGGAACTCAGTAATTTTTCAAAAGGGAGATTTTTTGTATTTGCAGCAAGAAAAAAGATGCTTCTTATTAAAATAACAGATATTTATTTATTAATTTTTCTTTTCATCTTGCAGAACAACCTTACCATTCAACACAGATATTAACAAAATGACTCAGCAGGACTTAAGAAACATAAGTATCCATTCAACACCAAGCTGCCTTTCTGTTACTCTTACTGTAAATAACTTTTGGTTAAAATGATTATTTTTTTTATCTCTTTAACTGACAAGCATGTTAATATAACATCTGACATTACAGATGTAAAGTCAACAAAAATATTTTCTTTACATTTCATGATCCCCAATTTTCTGTCCTTTTCACAGGAAGTTACTATGTTAAAAAATAAGCATGCTATTTTCAGGGTGGTCTTTTAAATTTGGCAAAATCAAGTAGCTACTTCTTTGAAATAGCTATTTTACAACAGCTGCTACTCACTGCAGTCCTTCCTGTTTTAGATGGAAAGATCTAAGTTTATGTATGATTTTCTCTCAATCCTTTTTGATTTTATTAATTTTGAAGAAACAGTAGCTATAGTTCTATATGTTGGTATTTCAGCATTTCAGTGTGCTTACTAGCTATAGCTGAATTGTTAATGATATTTAGGGAAGCTTTTCTTTGGGATTCTCTGGTATGGTCTGTTGGTGGAGGTAAGAGAGAGAGACTTATAACTTAATATACATGTTTTAGGTTTTCAAATGTTAATTTTAGTAGTAGGTTTGACCAAAAGAAATTATCAGAGTTTAATATCTGTCTAGGGACAATATCTAACAAAAAATGCCTAAGATGCAGCATGATAAATCATACTTGCTCAGTAAAGTTGCACATCTGGTTAAATAAAACTTAACTATAAGTCAGAATATTGCGACCTAAAATTATGGCTGGGTTTTGGGTTTTCTACATGTTGCACTCTAAATTATATTGTGAAGGAGATCCAAGAGGCAGACATTGCCGAGAACACTCTCTAGCAATGACACTGCATACAAATCTTTAAGGATATTTAGAAGGTTAGTCTACTAAAAAGTTAAAAAACTTTAATTTACCTTCTAAAAATATGAGTAGTTAATTCTTCCTAAGATTCAATGCAACATTTCAATTACGCTAAAAGCTTAAGAACTTTAACCAAGCAGCATACCAGTAATTCACAGGGAAAGGCAGAAGTTCATGATTAAATCCCTTCTATTAGCCATTTTAAACATAGTAAAGGTAAATTGATGACTGAAATTATTGAAGTTCTAGCGTTTACAAAAGCAACAGATGAATAATAAATACAAAGTGAAGTAATTAACACTTTTCTCTGGAGAAAAAAAAAGGAAGAAAAAAAAGTATAATAAGTACAGAAAGGGGATACATACTCTACCACAGTTTGATAGCTGCCTGCTAACTTTGGGAATAAATCCATCTGACCATGAGTGAACTACTTGTCAGGTTGTGAAGAAGGAAGAGGGCAGTTTTCTTCAGACAGTAGGTCTCCCAGCCCTTACATGTTGTGGAGATGACAAGTGTGTGAGACTCCCCTGCAAGTGTTGGGAGCAGCAGAATGTAATTAGTAGACATCCATAAAACCCTCCATTGAAAGCCCCATTCTGCTTTTTCTCACCTGTGGACACTGTAAGACTGAAGCTCATGTGCTGCCAGAGTACTGATCAAGTGCACTGCCGAGGCTTGGAAAATGTGTTTCTGTTATCTCCACATAACTGGTGAAACCAAACAAATGGGAAGAAGACATCTGTGAAATATTCAGCATCTGCTGCTTTCCAGAACAACTGGTTGTTTTAAATTTTTGATAGACTTATTTTTTGCCCACATAATGATGCATGAAAGATTAACCAGGTATGAAAATTTTACCAAAGCACTGTGAATCTCTGAAGTAAAAACAGAGCTATTTCTCTGAGCCACAGTTTTGCAAGTAAACAAATATGAATGATAGCTTTCAAAACCTCTTGTACTACAACATTTCAGTGGTTCCATCCTAAAGATAACATGTGGCCTCTATTCTACATATATTTATGTCTATTCACCGAATTCAATAGGAAAGTCACATAAAAAAAGTCTACCACTATCTAGGCCAGAATAAAAAGTGTTTCTGCAAGATGCATAACCCTTCAGCATTTTCTGGTGGCCAGCATGCTCTGCAAAGTGTGACAAGATGAAGCTTGTCCCTCCTAGGCAAAACATTCAGTTGAAGATGAGTGATTAAGGGGAAAGAAAATTTTTCTTATTTATTGTTAAATCACCTTTGTGTACATCTTGATCTCTTTATTTTTGACCTCGAATGTTTGTACTTATGTTTGTTTTCTATATATTTCTATATTCTATGTACTCTACTCCTGTTTGTATGTTTCTATATAACGTCTTGCACACAAAGCATCTTTGGTGAGGCTTTTAAGAAAATTATGAAGCTAATGCCTATTATTTTCTGATCCCCAAATTGAAAAACGGAAAATTTTGACCTGTTTTCTATGTCATATATGACATGCTTGTGATTTTACAGTGACATTTCAGCCGCCATTTGGAAGCAGAAATAAGATCTTGCCTGGTTCAAGCTAGAGAGCCAAGTCCTACCGGAGGGAGTTGCAATGAATTGTGCATTGGCGACAGAGAGGCATGTTAGACTTTTAGCTATAAAAACCTGTCAGAATCAGAATATAAAGTGGTAGCGATGAAGGTGATTACTACTGCTCAGAAGACAGGTGATTAAATATTCGTAGGGAAACTGGGTGAAATCTTGCCTTCATTAGTATCTGTGGGAAAACTCCCCTTGGCCACAACACACTTGGGATTTCATCTGTTGCCTCCTGCCCAAATGAGTCCCTTCTGTGCTCCTGTGCTTTCAGAAGCTCCTACAGTTATTTGTATTATCTGCATTCTCAAATACTCAGAGAAAAGCATTTGGCTTATAATGAGCAGAGTTTTAAAAGTTTAGACCATCGTGTATTTAAAAACTTCACCTGGAGTGAACATCTGGGATTCTTAGCAACACTGTTTTAAAGATATAGTAAAAGCCCCAAAGCCCAGCATTTTGAGCTCCCAGCTTCATTTTCTCCACCCTCTGAAAAGCTCACTTGTTTATAACATGGCAATTTTTAAGCTACACTTTCTTTCTTTCTTTCTTCCTTACCAACTACCAAATAAAAAGGAATTGTAAATTTTATTGTAGTGCTCCTAAACCTGACAGTGCAATATGTAAGGCACCCTCATAGTTCTCTACTTTATATATTATTTTTATGATGAGAATTAAGGGCTTTATGAGGCTGTAATTTCTGACGTTACCATCGTTTCCTAGGAACTCGGTGTTATCCCCAATACACAGAAGAGAAGCTACAACTTTTCAAGGTCAACTGACTGTCTCAAATTAGGAAGGGAAAAAGCAAAAAAATGTCTCCTCCCTCTGCCTTAGTTGAAAACATTTTCAGCATAAAATTGCAAACAAACAAATGCAAAGTTCACAGGTCTTTATGGGTTGTAATCCTAAAAGAGCAGGAGCCCTACTATGCCTGCACAGAGCCCCTCTGAAACTACGGTCAACAAAATTTGTCTGCTTTAAAAGGAGATGACAAAGACAGCCCTGTGGGAGACAAGGTCACCCAAAGCACATGACGCCCCTGTATATGGAGTAGATGGTGTTCAGGAGACTGGAAATCTCCTCCCACTCCCGTTATATGGGTTCAGCACCTCAGCTCACAAAGCTATCCGTACCTGAAATGTCATCTTCTCCTCACTTTCTCCTTTACTGCAGAATCCCCTATGAAGACAGGTTCTCAATAACAGAAATAAGAGTAATCTTTCCAAAAAACTTCATGCTAGAAAGATCAATATTGTCAGGTAGTCTGACCTAATGGCAATGATTTTACACAGAAATTACAATCAGGGCTAAAGTCTCCTAAAGGTACATAAATAATTCATTTTGATTCATAGAACTCACTTCACCCACTATTTTGTATATGCTGAATACTTAGAGTGCAATACCTCTAAAAACACACCTTGTTCCACATGTAACAGGATATAGCAGAAACTGCTGTTTCTTTGAATTAATGCTATTCTTAAAAATACATAAGTAAATCAAACAAGAAGCCCTAGGCTCTGATCACCTTTTCCAATAAAGAAACATAATAATTTACACAACTGGATTGGATTTGCATGGCAAGGTTTTGGTAGGAAAGGGGGTTACAGGGGTGGCTTCTGTGAGAAGCTGCTAGTAGCTTCCCCCATGTCTGGCATAACCAATGCCAGCCAGCACCAAGATGGGCCCACTGCTGGCCAAGGCCAAGCAGTGGTCTGCAATGGTGGTGGAGCTTCTCGGATAACAGAGGGGTAAAATAAATGTTGCAGCAGCTAGGAGAGAGAAGTGAGAATATGTGAGAGGAACAGCCCTGCAGACACCAAGATGAGTGCAGAAGGAGGGGAGGAGATCCAGGTACTGGAGCAGAGATTCCCCTGCAGCCTGTGGTGCAGACCATGGTGGGGCAGCTGTGCCCCTGCAGCCCATGGAGGTCCATGGTGGAGCAGATATCCACCTGCAGCCCATGGAGGACCCCATGCCAGAGCAGGGGGATGCCCAAAGGAGGCTTTGACCCCGTGGGAAGCCTGTGCTGGAGCAGGCTCCTGGCAGGAGCTGTGGCCTGTGGAGAGAGGAGCCCACACTGGAGCAGGTTTGCTGCAGGACTTGTGACCCAGCAGGGACTCACGCTGGAGCAGTCTGTTCCTGAAGGGCTGCATCCATGGAAGGGGCCCACGCTGGAGCAGTCGGTTCCTGAAGGGCTGCACCCATGGAAGGAACCCACACTGGAGCAGTCTGTTCCTGAAGGGCTGCATCCATGGAAGGGACCCACGCTGGAGCAGTCAGTTCCTGAAAGACCGCACCCATGGAAGGGACCCACGCTGGAGCAGTGGAAGAGTATTATTTCTACTCCCCTGAGGAGGAAAGAGCAGCAGAGACAACATGTGATGAACTGACCATAACACCCATTCCTGCACTGCTTTGAGGGAGGAGGTAGAGAATTTGTGAGTAAATTTAAGCCTGGGAAGAAGGAAGGGGTGGGGGGGATGTTCTTTTAAGATTTGCGCTTATTTCTCATTATGCTACTCTGATTTGATTTGCGTTAAGTTAAAATAATTTTCCCCAAGTCGAGTCTGTTTTGCCTGTGATGGTGATTTTTAAGTGTCCTTATCTCGACACAAAAGCTTTTTGTTCTTTTTCTCTCCCCTGTCCAGTTAAAGAGGGGAGTGATAGCGCAGCTTTGGTGGGTACCTGGTGTCTAGCCAGGATCAACTCACCACAAGGAATTTACACAGCTCAATAGATTCCGTTGATTGTTCCAGGCTACAGTACTTTTAACCATGAAAAAAAAAGGTTGTAGTTGTGATCGTGTGTATATATGTAGGTATAAATAGAACAGAAGTTGAAGTCAGCACAATTTTCTCTCTTATTCTTGCATTGCAAAAAGAAGTGTATTTTATTATAATAAAAAAGGTGGTTTTTTGACCAGTAGAAACTAATTCTGCTATCTTTATTCACCCTGACACCATTTGCTTAGAAAGTGAGTCCTCACTAATAAGGACTAATGTTGGTTTTGCTAAAGCAGTAATTTTCATTTGAGGAATGCAAACGGCTTAGCACATCATCCACTAAAACAAAATTCTGCAAAATTGTTGAAATACTGCTAATATGTTTCTGGCTTTGTTGTTTTGATTTGATTTTGAAAGCATTTTTGAGGTAAATAGCTTATTATTCTTTTTAATGAAACTTGCATCAAAATCGTTCTTTCTCATAATATCAGTATTATTAATTTCTCAGATTTGTCCTAGAGCTCTGTCTCTAATTTGTGATTTTGCTTTTAAACAACAACAAAAATTAAAGATAAGGACATGTTGACAATCTAATTAGTGTACTACACCTTTGAGTTTTGACGTGTTAAAACATGGACCACTTGCTCTTTTAGTGACAGCTCTAATCATTTGGGCAAGGTCTCACACCTGCATTCTTCATAAAAGTCTAGTTGTGGTATTTCTTAAGTGGAAGCGAACTCTGTGACAGATTTCTATACTGCATATAAGAAAAATGTAGCACAGTAACTAGCCAAAGCATGCTTCTATTTAGCATATAGGCTTGCAAAAAGGAAATAGGTGATTTCTCTCCCTGATCTTGCATCCATGTGGGAACATTGTGAGCTGCCTGACATACCCTGTCTGTGGGGTTTCAGAGAACCATAACTAAACTGGTACACTTACATGTTTAAACTTACATGTTTCAGCCCAACAGGACAGAAGCAAAACCTTTCTTAACAGTGTTATTCTATAAGGTAGGTGTCGTGGTTTGAGCCCAGCCGGTAACTCAGAACCACACAGCCGCTCGCTCACTCCCCCCCCCCCCCCCCCTTCTTCCTCCCCCCGCTCCCGGAGGGATGGGGAGGAGAATGGGAAGAATGTAACTCCCATGGGTTGAGATAAGAGCAGTCCCGCAACTAAGGTATAACACAAAACCACTACTGCTACCACCAATGATAATAACGATTAGTGAAATAACAAGGGGAGAGGATACAATTGCTCACCACCCGCCGACCGATACCCAGCCCGACCCGAGCAGTGATCAGGGCCTTCCGGGTAACTCCCCCCGGTTTATATACTGGGCATGACGTGCTGTGGTATGGAATACCCCTTTGGCTAGTTTGGGTCAGGTGTCCTGTCTCTGCTTCCTCCCGGCTTCCCCTCCTCCCTGGCAAAGCATGAGACTGAGAAAGTCCTTGGTTGGAATAAACATTACTTAGCAACAACTAAAAACATCGGTGTTATCAGCGTTGTTCCCAGGCTGAAAGTTAAAAAACACAGCACTGCACCAGCTACTAAGCAGGAGAAAAATGACTGCTATAGCTGAACCCAGGACAGTAGGTTATAAAATGCTGCTTTTTTAAGAGCTGGCCTCTAAGAAAGCAATAGTTACATGGATCCCACACACACTATAGGTACTTTTACCTGTAAATAGGCATGTACAAGGCAAAACTTCTCCTTAAACTTGAATTTAAACATGGTTTTTCAATGGCAGAAACTTTTTTAAAACTACTAAGAGCAACATTTATTACTGAAAATCCTAGGTGTAAAGTCCCAGGACTAACACCTCACTTTTCTTGGATCCCCGTGGTTGCCAACCTAGAAATGAAAGCATCTGGTTGGTTGTCCTTCCAAAAGGTGTAACTGTTTTTGCATGCAATTCCTTCATTGTTCACGAATATATTAAAAATCAGGTTTTGTGGACTGAAATACTGTAGGGAACTACTGCACTGACAGTCCTGGACACCATGGTCCTATATTAATCTGATCTACATATTATATAGTAACACCACAGGGCTTTATGAAATACTTTAGGGAAGAGAAGTTATGGGATATGCATCTCAGTGAATACTGAATTTTTTGATTCAGTCTTTTAATTGGCTGCCTTGGTAATCTATGGCTGTAACAGGCCATCTACAACACAGAATAGAAGTTAGTGTTTTGGTAAGTATGGCTCAGAGTTCTAGATATTTTAGTAAATATGCTTATGTTATTTTTACTGTGATAAATCTGTGTACAGTTTACCAAGGTTAGCAAATAAAGCATTTAACCTAGCCATTTACTGCGTCTTGCTCAGTATTTTAATGAATGCATTGTGAAAACTTTTATAGGCAGCTGTCAGTGTCATAGGCAAATCAATTCTTCCCTGTATTAAATACACAGGTAAGCAGAGAGGTTTAATGATTTTTTTTTTATAATTAAGGTTTTTTTTCTGTCATGCATGATAACTTTTTCAAATTAAAAAAAAAGGCATAAAATAACCTTTTTTGAAAGAGGAAATTTTAATGAATTTAAAAATATTCTTGGTTATTACAAATTTCCTATTGCACTGAGAATGAAGGTACTTGCAAATTGTTTTGAAAATTATTTGAATTTTTCTAGCTGTCATAAATCATAAATGATCCCTCTTGCTGTGATGAACACACAAAAAATAATGAAAAATATCATAAACTAGAAAAGCATTGTAGCAAATTTTTTCCTTTAATGTAACCTGAAATGCAGAGATATTTTATTCTTGCCTAAAGTCATAAAATCTTGCACGTTATTAAGATATCTTTAGTGTCAATTTTGTTTTTCTTATGCTCCACAGTATAGTTTTTCCTAAGTTATAGGATAATTATAAATATTGGATATCTTAGTCTTAAATTTGAAATATAAACTCGTAGATGTAGTTGGAGCAGTCATTTTTATGACAAGTCTGCAAATAATTCTGAATTCTTTGTGACCAGACTCTGGATTTCTCATACAGGCCTCAGCTGTACCTGGGAGGCATGGTGAGCAATAAGGAGGAGTTTAAAGCTGTGCCATGCAAAGTTCAGTGTTCTGCCTTTTGGTTTACTCTTGGCACACCTGTCCACGTAAAGCCATCTTAATGATGAAGTACTTCTCAATGTGCAGCTTCCTCTTCTTTAAACTCATTTCACAGGACATATGGACATTAAATAATGTGTCTCCCCACCCCCATCCTTGCAAATCTGGTTCCACGCTGGCACAGTAAGAAAAGGCCAGTCCTTAAGATTTGGGGAAGGTAGTCATCCAGTTATGGACCCTACTCAGACTATACACTGAGGAAGAACTTTGTCCTTTCCCGTCCTCTCCCATTATCACTGAGAAAATACAACCCTCATTCTCACTTAACTCTTACGCTATCCAAATGATCATTGAATAAATGAGATTTTTTTTTGTTCAATATTTACTTGCAGATTTGGTCTAATGTGCATAATTTTGTCAATTCAAAAGTTAGTTAGTTAGTTCTTCATCATCGTCTTTCCCTTTCCAAAAAGAAACCCTTGTCTCTTTCCCTACTGCTCCATAATTTCCAAAAGTCTCTAAACATTTGAGTGTACCACTTTCATAGCATTAAGAAATTTCATAGATATCATTGAGCAAAGACAAAAACAGAGGAACTGAATGTTGAAGAGCAATGACTTCTAATATTACTGATAAAGCAATCCAAATTAAGCTAGATTATTTTGAACTAAATAATACCATCATGAAATTTAGTGCCTGTGGTTTTTTCACCTAACAACAAAGAAAAACAGCTTAGGTAGAAGTCAGAAGTCTAAATCACACAAACTATCCGTAGAAACGAGTTTGTTTTTCGCAAGAAAATAGACTGTTATTGAAAGAACACCCCAAAATGTTATTCCACCTTTTCCCTTACAGTTCTTGAAAATTCCACACACGAATCCAGAGGTCAAACCAGTTTGACCTGAGCTACTGCATATTACTTAAAGCAGAGAGAGCAGAGTCCTGCACATGTAAAATACCACTCCACTCCAAGTCAAATCAGAGAGTTCTACACAAAGCATCATAATGCCGGAAGACTTCCTTAGACATCAAATGTAAATGTAAATGAGGGAGAGAATTACATTCTCTCTCAGCTTCTACCACCCACAAAGAAGAGAGAACTCCTGCCTTAGACTCTTTCATGCTGTAGCAATTTGATAAAGAGGTAACATTACATTTGGTGTTCAGATCCTGATATCCACTGGTGTATGAGCTATAGTATACAATTTCAGAGCACACTGGATGCTAGGACCTGGTCATGTAAGGGCTGTTTCCAGCTTATACATTCGCATGGGTAGAACTGATATTTTTGGTTGCATGTTTATTAGTGGTCAGCCAAAACATTTGTGAATTACTTTCAAATTCCTTTTCTATGATTGTTAAATAATAATTAAAAAAAAAAACAACAAACAGAAAGTTCTGTAATTTCGTTTTAACATTTTATAATTCTTGGCTGTTCTTAACTTTAGGTTCATTTTGCTGACATTTTCTCACACAGGCCAGTGTGATTTATTTTTCAGTTTAGCTCGTTATTAGGAAATTAGACACTGCAGCATCTATATGTGATTCTTGTGATTAAAAACCTCATCTGTCAGGTTCTGTCAAAACCAGATTTCATTTTTTTATTTTGATTTCTATAATTTATGTTTACAGTGTATGGCAAGAAAAAATTAAATTAATAAAACAAATACATGCTCAGAGAAAATTAATCAAAACTTCCATAATATATTATGGGGCCACTTAGAAAACACTGAACGTGTTAAATATATGGTTTTCATCTTGCTTCAGGTTACTACTTGCCTGAATTCTTTTTTATTTTTGCTTTTTTGTTCAGGCTAAATTCAAAAATCTCATCTGGCATAACAATGTCTATTTATTTTGATACGACAGGATATAAAATGATGATGGATGTGAGCTAGTGAAGGTTCAGACACAAACCAACAAATCTCTGTGTCCTTGAGGTTAAATGCAGAATTCTTCTCTGTTCTTAATGGCTCATGGAGATACCACATAGTCGAGATGCAGTAGTTTCTATCTTGCACTGTTATATGAGCGCAACCTTCCTTGTGCTATCTGCCATGGTTAATGGCTAACATTTATAACCAAGCAGTTTATTCTGCAGCTGGAGAAGTAAATCCAGCCAAAAATAAATAAAAAAGGCAAGCTGGATTTGTCTTGAAGGTGCTTAACCAAGCCCCGCACTTCACTTGGAGAGGTCCTTAAATGAGAAGCTGCTCAGATGCATACAAATATTTGCCTACAGCAGCTGCTCTTCACTCTCAGGGGTGTAACGTGTAACTTATGCTTCCCCACATGTAATACATGTCACTTTTTCGAGTGTGTTTATAGTGTCCTAGTGGAAAGGCTTAAAAATCTGCAAGCCTCAGACCCCAGGAGTGCAGAACTTTTAAAGGTTAAAACAATGCTGATATGAGCAAAGCCAAGGCAAAGGAAAATAAGCTTGTCTCCTCATTTGTGGGTACTCAGAGAGTGATTGTTGTGAAGTGGAAGTAAAAATCAGTGTGAAATTTTAAGGGCATTATAATAGAAGTAAATGTAATATACTAAGTTTCTCATATTTAGAAAACTCTGTTTAGAGAGCTTTTTAGTTCTGCTCTTTCACAGAAGCACATGACAGTTAAAACACACTGGCTCAGGCTGGTCCTCCAGTCTCTCTCACTGAATTACGTTTCAGTGCTGCTCATTCAGGACATAGAATTCTCTGCATTAATTTCATAAGTCTTTTGATTGGGCATTCTATATATAATTTTGCATTCTATCTGTTTCTGGAAAAGAAGGGGGGGAATGACAGTTTTCAACTTCAATAATATTTCAATTAAAAAAATGAGGGAGTTTAATACTGATTTGAAGGCACCACGAAATTCAGAAATACCACCAGTTTATTAAGAAATGTAGGAAACACAAACATGCATCTGAAAGTCAATCCCCAAATACAGATAAGCTTGTAGAACCCTCAGGTTTCCCAGAGCTAGAAACAGAAACACCCTGAGACCTATTTTAGGCCATTTGTTAAATGTTGTCACTTGTTCCAGCCATCCATAAAATACTCACCCATATGTGAATCCTTATGTATTAATCGGATTGAATTATGCAGCCAGCTGCTACAACAGCCAGAAAAAACACCTGTCCCTTTTAATGACTACTATCAATAATCTTGCTTGCAGTGTTTTTATTAAAGAGAGAAAAGTAGTTTCCGTGTGGTATTTTCAATCTACGTGAATCAGGAAGCACAAGACATCTTTTCAGAATCTTGTTCTCCTGGGCTTTTTAGTTGAGATGCCATGACTAAATAGGCTCCGATAAGTTCCAAGCAATAAAACTCCAAACCTTTTGAGAATCTTCTCTTGCTAATTATTATTCAGTATGTTAAAACCTCTTCAGCTCACTCACCTCCACTAAATTAAAATAAGAGGCGAGACCTGTATGAGTTGATTGAGCAGAAGCTATTTCAGCTCTCAGCAGTTTCAGATCTCTCTGTTCCCTGCTGCAATCATATAAGAGCAAGAGAAAGGTGTAGGTCGTTGTGAAGCTGCAGTGATTTTTTTGTTTGCTGTTTTTCTTTTAGACCCTGTTTACTCCTGGAACATCCCTGCATAAAACTACTGCTTTCCACTCAAATGTTTCCTTTTGGTAGCACTTTATTTTTCAGTATTTCTCCAAGCCTGTTAATTTTGAACCTATTTGGAGAGCCCATTTGCTCCATTAAATACATAAGTGTGATTTGACAGTACTGAGATCTCTGTGCTTTTTTAAGACTTAGAGATCACACCCAACATAATTTCATTCATGTGACCAAGCAAGTAAATAACAAATGTACCCTGAAAATTTTTACGAGCAAAGAGAAAGAAGATAATAGTGATGCCAAACAATCACTTAACAGAATTTTCCACAATCATTTTTCCCTTTTATAGAATAAGCTCCATTAAAACACACGCTCTCCCTCTTCAAAAGGAACTCTTAAAACTTCATGTTTATGGATTTCTCCTTTCTTTAAGGGGTATTGCTCTCCTATTTCTTTTCTGTCACTAAACACTTTTGTGTATCTGTATCGGGTCTGGCTGAGATAGAGTCAATTTTCCCCATAACAGCCCTCATAGTGTGCTTTGTATTGGTAGCTAGAAAGGTGTTGAAAACACACCAGCGTTTTGGCTATTGCTCAGCAGTGCTCCCACAGTATCAAGGCTGACTCTCCAACATTCCCCCCTCACCAGTAGGCTGGGGGTGGGCAAGATCTTGGGAGGGAACATAGCCAGGACAGCTGGCCCAAACTGACAAAAGGGATATTCCATACGATATTACGTCTACTCAGCAATAAAAGATAAAGAAGGAGAAAGGGGGAGCATCAGTTGTTTATGACATTTGTCTTCTGTAGCAATCGTTATGTGTACTGAAGCCCTGTTTCCTGGGAAGTGGCCAGATATCACTTGCTGATGGGAAGTAGAGGATTAAATCTTTTGTTTTCCTTTGCTTTCACCCAGGGCCTTTGCTTTTGCTTTATTAAACTGCCTTTATCTTAACTCACGATTTTTTTTTTCCCCACCTTATTTTCTCTGCCCCATCCTGCTGAGGAGGGGAGTGGTAGAACAATTTGATGTGCTTCTAGAGTCCAGCTAAGGTGTACCTACTACAACATCAAAGTACAGTCACATGATTTTCCCATCCATTTGATTCCTACTACCATATTGCTTGATCTTTCATGGTGCATCTTCATGGTCAGCCTCACCAATTCTCCTAGCTGGTTCTGGGTCAGGAAATTTTCACGCCATAAGCAGATCATTAAAATGTAATCTACTGGAAGCAGGAACTCCTGTCTACAAGAGGTAGAATGGATTCATTAATTGTTATAACCTGTTGTGCATCCCTTTTGTCAGGACTTCTTTCTGCCTCATGAAACAAAACCATATCACTTCTCAAGCCCAGGAAACAGTTTTATAAGAGTTAAGGGATTTGTTGGTTTTGTTGGTGGTTTTGGTTTTTTTATTTGAGACACCCAGTTCTCCTGAAAGTGTTACAGCCTGTTAATTAGCATGCGGGTTTTTTCATCATTAAGTTATCAGCTTTTACTGTCATTAACTATTAGCTCAGTACTGCTGTTTATGAGAATGTTTGGTTGATTTGCATATATTATGAATAAATGTTTTTGCACACCAGAGAAATACATACTGAATTCTCCCTTGCCTTGGGCAGACATAATCCCAGAAATGAAACAATTAAAAATGAACATATTTTCTAACACTTTGTTACAATACAGCAGGGCTTGCAGTAAGGTATCTTTATCATCACAGTATTGCTGAATGGTGCTCATACTTAGAAAATTAAATGACTAATCCACATTAGCACAGAAGACAGAGGATACCACAAGGGTCACTGTATATTTCAGAATTGTAAAATTTACATTTTATAACCCCCAGAAGAAACACATTTTTCTTCACTGGCTACTACCAGCAATACTTACCTCAAAATGCCATCAAAATAAATGAATGAGCAAGCACAATAACATTTGTTGAGAAGTACGTTGGCAAGGGTCTTCCAAAAAGAAGGATGTTAATTCCTGGAGGAGCAGTTAGAACTAGTTGTCTTCTGTAAGTATTTAGCAGAGTTCGCACAGATGTTTATTCATTCAGTGCTATTTTTTTTATAGGGAATCTGTAGAACGGAATTGCTTAATCTGTGAGGTGTAATCAGAGGATGTCCAGTATGCTATTAGGCATAACCTAGAAGAAGTGGTAACGGTGCACAGTATAATCAAAAGTACATGTCTAGAATGCTGGTAACTTGTATGCAAATTAACGCTTTGCTTGATTGTATTTCTCTTCATTCAGTTCTGTAGGTTACAAAGGTAGCCTAATTATTCATCTCTTGCTCACTGAAGAAGTTTTTCTCACTTCACTGTTTAGGAATGAAATTAAACATTTTTCTATTATAGGCACTTTCTCTTAGTATTTTTACAAGGTAAATACATGCTATCATATGTAAGGTGTTAATGCATGAGGATTATGAGCCTGTATTAAACCAGAGTTCGTAAACCTACAGCAAAGCAACATCTTACCTTCCAGGTAGAAGCTTCCAAGCTGTAAAAGTCTACTAAGAAAAGTTTCAGTTTTATTATATTATTTTCCAACCAGGTTCAGGCTGGAATTTTGTGGCCTCCTTTGCAGCCAGTGGAGCTGAGAACACAGGGCATGCAGTTCTGCCACAGAAAATGCTCCTTGAAGTAAGACCTACTGCTGACTGGAGTAATGGGCAAATGCTTCAAATAAAAATATTATTTAATCAGTCCTAGCCCACCATTCTGTCACACACCCAGCTGTGAAGTACTACAACATGGGGAAAGACATTTTTTAAATCAGCTGGTGATCTTCTTATGCCACAAAAAAAAAAAAAAAAAGAAAAAAAAATATTGATAGTACCTGTATTTTTTGGTTTATTTATTATTTAGCTGGTGGAAGTGAAAATGCTATCGTAATTCACACAATTCCAAATACCTGCCTTTACCTTAGTATTTTAAAGCTATATTCTCATTCTTATAAATTACAAATATATTGTTGGCAGTGGGGAAAGAGAAACGGGAAGGAAAGATAGAAAAGGGAAAAAAAACTAATACCAAAACATGTTGTCTTCGTTATATAAGGAAATAAAATATGGCATGTACTCATTAGAAATGTCCTCCGCTGTTATATAACTAGGTTGTCACTTTCCGACTCCAAAGACAAAACTATTAAGGGCGCTGTTCTCTGTCCTCTGTGAATATTTTACCTGTGAATAAATTCCCTTCTATGCCTCTTTTACAAAGAGTACATTCAGTATTAGAACTCTTTTCAATAATTGCTTTCTTTTTAAACATACCTTTAAAAATAAATCATTATTAAAATTAGAACTTTTTTGGAATGAGTTATCTCTGGGAAGACTGGATACTTTTAGGAAGAGAAAATGCACTTTTATTTGTTTGCTTTAAGATTTTCCATTTTGCTGGGTGCTTACAAGTTGTTAAGCAAAACAGTAAAAGTAACTTAGAATTGGGATCATGCTGGGGGAAGGGATGTCTGGTCTCTGTTGGTTTTAACCAAAAGTACACATGTAAATGTAATTTCTATTGTAATAGAAAGACTGTGGAAACTGAGGTTTACTATTTTCTTCTGACCTTTTGTCGTGACAAGGGTTTGACCAGCTTTTTTGTTCTATTTCATCCAAACGTGCAACTTTTTCCAAAATATATACTTTTTTTATACTTCAGAACACTTATAATTTCTGAATTGGTATTACATTAGTTTTTAATACATGAAGAGACCACCACTCACTCAGGAGATGGTATAAGGTATACACACTACCTATCCTGCTGATCCTGAATGGGTATCTCACTACAACAGCAACATACCTATGGCAATAGCTTTGAAACTGCAAATGTCTGATGCTTCATGCTGCTTTCAATTACAGGAGTGCTGAGAGCTGATTTTTTTTTTTTTGGTTCAAAAGTAATTCCAAAAATACAGCAAATTATTTGTTCAACCTGAAACAATCTGTGTTGAGAAGAGAGGGTCAGGTGAGGGTTTTGGTGTTTTTTCAAGCTTATAAAGCTTATGCAAATAGAATGTGAGGTCTTTTTGAAACTTTCTTTGAAACTGTCTTTCAAATAATAAAGCAGTGTTTTGCTTAAAGCATAGAAATTCTATATTTGGCTAGATGTTTTGGGTTTTTCACCTCTGATAGAGAGCACACAGGAAACCTAAGACAAAATGTATTGTCTGGTGCCACTCTACATTTAGACCAAAAAAAGAAAATCGATGAAAGAATGGTTCCTAAATCTACTTCAAGAACACCAGTGTTATGAATAATTCAGATGAGAAACCTGTGGTCTCCATATGGTCCTGTAAGAAGCACTCCGATAAGCTGCTTTGCTTGCTACTGAGAAACAAATATGAAAACAGGCAAGATATTGGGATTTCGGAAAGAAAAAGAGAGCAGGTGTCTCATCTTTTAATTTGGAGGGCAGAACCAGGTTCAGAACCAGCATTTCTGTCATAAGGTGCTTTGAGTCACTTTCTCTGAGACATCTAGCCTTTCTTCAGCCACCTGAACATATACCATATAAAAATGCCACTCAGCTGCTGCTGTCTCAGGTCTCCTGTGTTTCTGGTAAATCAGTTACATATGAGAGAAAGGCAGGGGAAGACTATGTATTGCAGACATTGCTTTTCTTTTGTTAAAACTGCACAACAAAGGTTTCTTTTTTCTCCTCAGTGAAAAAAAAAAAAAGAGGGAATGAAACAGTACCCCCACCAAGCAAAGAAGAAGACAGACACTGCTGAAGTGATATTTACATTTGAATGAATATCAGAGCATAAAATTTTTTAGTTGGAGAGGTTTACCCATCAGGACTATTAGCCCATCAGGGCTCATCCATATTAAGTATTCCACTTCTTTAGAACAGCATCTAATTGTTTCTTGAATGATCCTTGTGTTTTGCCTCAGCAATAGTGCTGATAGGCCATTCCATATGTTTATTATGTGCTAAGTGAAAAAAGTCTTGCTAACATCTGTCAGAAGTAAGCTTCTCTCTCATTTCCCTTTATGTCTCTTGAAGTTCATACTGAGTGAGAAATAGTTATTTGGGCTAACATTTTGCACTCTCACTGTATTTCAGCCTTCTTCAGCACAGACCCCTTAAACTTAATTCTATCTCACATAATATTTCACACCTGATCTACATCTTTTCTTCTAATTATATTTATTATGATGCTAATACATAAATTTTGCCAACCAAGCATTATGAAAAGAAATTTCAAATAAATGCTATTGGCTTGATGTTCTGCTGATGTAAAATAAATATATTTTAATTGAAATTAATGGAGCATGATGGTTTGCATTAGATTAGGTTTGGTCTCAAAAATAGAGTAGTACAAACCCATACAAGCCATACTACAAGCTTGAAAAATCAGAGTTCAAGATAATGTATCAGCTCAAAAAGTTAAAGAATAAAAAAGTTATTTATACATGAATCTATGGTACAGTATGAATTAGGTCTGCAAGACAATAGAACAAATTATAATGAGCCGAACTGGAATGAAAGAAACAGTCTGGGCTCTGCTTTGATTTGCTCTTTTTGGATTTGACTTTTAAAACAAATAAGTAGAGATTTGTGCCGGTTTTTGCTGGTATAGAGTTAATTTCCTTCATAGTAGCTAGTGTGGGGCTATGTTTTGGATTTGTGCTCAGAACATTGTTGATAATACAGGGATGTTTTTGTTGTTGCTAAGCAGTGCTGACAGATCCAAGGCCTTTTCTGCTCCTCACCACACCAGTGGGTAGACTGGGGGTACTCAAGGAGTTGGAAGGAGACACAGCCAGGACAGCTGACCCCAAGTGACCCAAGGGATATTCCATACCTTATGACATCATGCTCAGCCTATAAAGTTGCGGGAAGAAGGAAGGAGGGATGTTTGGAGTGATGGTGTTTGTAACCAAGTAACCATTGCATATGATGGAGCCTTGCTTTCCTGGAGATGTCTGAACACCTGCCTGACCATGGGAAGTGGTGAATTAATTTCTTGGTTTGCTTTGCTTGTGTGCACAGGTTTTGCTTTACCTATTGAAGTGTCTTAATCTCAATCCATGAACTTTCTTATTCTTACCATTCTGATTCTCTCCCCCATCCCACCAGGGGAGTAAGCGAGTGGCTGGGTGGGGCTTAGTTGCTGGCTGGGGTTAAACCACTACAAGATGTCAAATCCTCTAGAGAGCTGCATGATTCAATGGTGCTGTTCATTCCTAATGAATGTTCAAATGATGTTTTCTCTTAGCATCCTCAGACCTTACTGGTGCAGTAAGCAGCTGGCAGGACTTACATTGCAAGCCCCTAAGAGTTCCATTTTCTCCAGTTAACAGAGTGGCTCTCTTAAAATTTCTTCCTGATCTGACCCTGAATCCTATTTTATTTCTGTGCCAGAAGTCCTTTAAAGGAAAGGATTAAAATCTGTGTAGTAATACCAAAATTATTTCCACTGTTGCTTCCAGAGTACAGCCACAAGCACTTTCAGTATTCTGAACATCAGCTTGCCTCTGCCTAGTGTGCTGCATCAAGTGTGTTTTCCCAGTAGGGGAAACATAGCTCCCCAGTAGAGGGGCTGCGCTTTGCTGTAGCCGAGCGAAAGAGTCCCATCTCTCCACTATATCTTTGCAATGAAAAGCAGTTTGGCATTGATTCTTCCAGACGTTAGTGGCCATGAAGCACTAGAGAAGAGTGAAACATTGTAATGAAAACATGAATTATTATTGTTCCTCCAAGGCTCTCAAGGTGCTGTTTGTGCAGAAACAGAGGAAGTTAAGTAGCAGGAACAAGTGTAGACTGCTTTTATTTACTCTGCCATGTACCTGTACGTGTGCTCTCATACATACAGATGTGTGTATGTATCCACGTGCATTTATATTTATACATATAATGCGAGCTGCAGTGGGAGTTGATATCCAATGAGTTGTAGGAAATTCTATGAGTCTGGGGGAACTCTGCTAGGAAACAAACCTGCTTATCTTGTTACTGATGGAGATATGCTTATCTCTGCATGCAGTTCTGCATATATATTCTCTAAATTCCACTCATTTTTTGTACGTGCTGCTACTGTGCAACACTGATCTTTTCTGGCCTAAAATATCCACTCTCTGTTTTCTTGGATCCCTTTTATTAAATTCTCAAATTCCTAAATAACAGCAAAATGGTCATGTTCCAGCATAACAGTATCTCTATGACTTCTTGTACTCTATAGGCACAGCGAACTCACAAGTCAAATCATTCATGTTTAAGCTCTTCAACAAATTCAGTCTCAGATTTTAAGTCCTGTAATGTATTCCTCTCATGTATCATCTGATGAAGCTAAGTATTTGAAGATAAAAGTTTGTCCCTTTGCTATTTATGATTTTGTTACATTATATACTGTTCTCAGTTACATCTGATCACTTTCACTGACCATAATAAATCTGAGGAACTATGAAAACAGTTTGAGTAAACATATCTTATCTCTTAATTCATCATTCACATGCTTCTATCAGGAGGTATAGTTTGGATTAAGTTATTTAGTACTTGGCAGTTGGAACAGGCTGAAAGATTGCATTTATACTGTTATAGTCACCTCGTTAGTTGACAGTAACATGTCATGTCACCACCACTTACCCTTGTTTGATAGGTGCTTATGCCATGAGTTGGAGATTGCCCTGCCACTTACTTCTTGGTATTGTTGCTCGTTTGTAATGTATATGGAGCCATACTTTTCCTGAAGTGGTACATTGGAAGAATGAGGGGCAATAGACAAGTTGTGGTAAGGGAAATTATGATTACACATAAGGAAAAATTATTTCCAAAGACAACAGTAAAACATTGGAGCAGCTTACCTGTAGATGTTGTAGAGATTGTAGAATCTGCTCTTGGTGCTACTTCAGATTTCAAGAAGAAAGAACTAGGGTTCCGAGAAAAATATAACAAAATACGAAAAAGAAATCATAAGATATTAGATATTTGCAGTGTAAAAAGAAGCTGTTGAAGGATAGTGTATACTTTTAAATTGAATATTTAAAAGCCCAAACAATAAAATAAGATTGAATATTAATTTCTTTTATACGCCTTCAAGTGCAAACACTACCTGTAAAATTTACTACATTTCAACACCTCAGCTAACATACAATTTGGATTGTGATGTACGTTTTCTGAATGTGCAGTAAAATGGGTAAAAATTATTTTTATAAAATCACAAAATACAGAAATATAGAAACCTTTGGAGATCATCTAGTCCAATTCCCTGCTTAGAGCAAAACCAGTTAGAGTAGGTTGCTCAGCACAGTCTCCAATTGGGTTTTGAATATTACAACATTGGAGACTCTGCAACTTTTCTGTGGAACATGCTCCAATGTTTGGGAACCCTTAGAGAAAAAAGTGCTTATTAGGAATTTCCTGTATTTATGTGTGCACTCATTGTCTCTTGTCCTGTCACTGGGCACTGCTGTAATGTCTTTATACCACCTCTTGGCCTTCTCCAGGCCAAACAGATACAGCTCTCTCAGCCTCTCCTCATATGTCGGACACATCAGTCACTTAACCATCTTCATGGCCCTAAAATTTCCTTTATGTGCAGGCAAAAAATTAAAGTTTACAATGAAATAAAGGGACTTTGTTACATTAATACATTTCTATCTAAAAACTGGGGAAAAGGTTATGTATACAACGATTGAACAGAATTTCAAAATAAAAAAAAGCATAAATAATCCTTGAAATGTCATTTATTTTAATTTAAAATATGATCATAGAAGATAATTATCTATTGAAATTATTTTCTAGTAAGCATAATAAAAATATCAGCTTCTCTTCTTTCTTCCTTCAGTGCTTATTTTCCAGTCACTCAAACTTGATACTACACATATAATATTATGAAAATATCTTTTTTAAACTATCATTGAAGATAAAAGATTTATTAATGAAAATGCTTCATATAATTGCAGAGTATTCCACCAGTTGCCTTTTTTCTGTTTTCAGTTTGCACTGAAATTCATGAATTCTGCCAGTTAAGAGAATCCATTTTCATTTTGTTCAATTGTATAACACAATATGGTATACATCACGCATTTCCAGCTGCCTGCTGCCAATATAAGGTGGTGAGTCTTGTCTAGTAAAAGATTTATTTTTCTAAAGTTGGATACTTTAGAAAATACAGGAAGCTTTCTCTGGGATGTTCAGCCCTCTTGCAATTCAAGTACATGCAGACTCTAATAAGGGTCAGGACAACTCTTCCTTTAATTATAGCAACATAGGCTGACATTTCTTTTTCTTATTTACGTCAGTCATGAGATTGCACCACTCAAAGGTCTCATTGAATAAGATTTTTTTTCTTTCTGTTGAATACTACCACATATTAATTGGTGATAACATGAATATGTAAGTTTTAAAAAACACGGTGTTAAACGATTGTCCTGGGTTCAGCTATAGCAGTCATTTTTCTCCTGCTTAGTAGCTGGTGCAGTGCTGTGTTTTTTAACTTTCAGCCTGGGAACAACGCTGATAACACCGATGTTTTTAGTTGTTGCTAAGTAATGTTTATTCCAACCAAGGACTTTCTCAGTCTCATGCTTTGCCAGGGAGGAGGGGAAGCCGGGCGGAAGCAGAGACAGGACACCTGACCCAAACTAGCCAAAGGGGTATTCCATACCACAGCACGTCATGCCCAGTATATAAACCGGGGGGAGTTACCCGGAAGGCCCAGATCACTGCTCGGGTCGGGCTGGGTATCGGTCGGCGGGTGGTGAGCAATTGTATCCTCTCCCCTTGTTATTTCACTAATCGTTATTATCATTGGTGGTAGCAGTAGTGGTTTTGTGTTATACCTTAGTTGCGGGACTGCTCTTATCTCAACCCGTGGGAGTTGCATTCTTCCCATTCTCCTCCCCATCCCTCCGGGAGCGGGGGGAGGAAGAAGTGGGGGGGGGAGTGAGCGAGCGGCTGTGTGGTTCTGAGTTACCGGCTGGGCTCAAACCACGACAGTTCTTTTTGGCGCCCAACGTGGGGCACGAAAGGTTGAGATAACGACAGCAACAGACAACGCAGCTATGCCAACTACAAGCACAGCAGCTACTCAGACCCTGACCACAACAGTCAACACAGCTACTCCAAGTACAGCAGCTACATCAACCCCAGTGACAAGCACAACAGCTACTCAAACCCTGACCACAACAGACAACGCAACTACTCCAACTTCAAATACAGCAGTTACACCAACCCCAGTGACAAGCACAACAGCTACTCAAACCCCGACAGCAACAGACAATGTGGCTACTCCAAGCACTGCAGCCACACCAACCCCAGTGACAAGCACAGTAGCTACTCAAACCACGACATTGGATTAAAGAAGTTCAATGTTCACTCTGTCCTTACCTAATTCCCTCTTCGTTTTTGCAGTAGAATATAAATCAATGGAATTGATTCTGAACGTGATTTCATAACGTCTGGTTTTTACCTAAACATTCTCAGCTCCATGGCTTTATATCAGACTTATAAGCCCATTTGTCTTTTTTCTCCTCTTCATACTTGAAGTCACACCACCATTGAGTGCTGCCGTACCGGACATGTTAGAACTTCAGTATGAACTGGAGTCAAAGGCAGCCAAGTGGTATGCCACAATTGACATTGCCAATGCATTTTTCTCAATCCCTTTGGCAGCAGAATGCAGGCCACAGTTTGCTTTCACTTGGAGGGGCGTCCAGTACACTTGGAACCGACTGCCCCAGGGGTGGAAACACAGCCCTACCATCTGCCATGGATTGATCCAGACTGCACTGGAACAGGGGCAAGCTCCAGAACACCTGCAATACATTGATGACATTATCGTGTGGGGTGATACAGCGGAAGAAGTTTTTGAGAAAGGGAGGAAAATAATCCAAATCCTGCTGAAGGCCGGTTTTGCCATAAAACGGAATAAGGTCAAGGGACCTGCACAGGAGATTCAATTTTTGGGAATAAAATGGCAAGATGGACGCCGCCAGATCCCCACAGACGTGATCAACAAGATAACAGCAATGTCTCCACCAACTAACAAGAAAGAAACACAAGCTTTCTTAGGTGTTGTGGGGTTCTGGAGAATGCACATCCCAAATTACAGTCTGATTGTAAGCCCTCTCTACCACGTGACCCGGAAGAAGAATGATTTCAAATGGGGCCCTGAGCAACAACAAGCCTTTGAACAAATTAAACGAGAAATAGTTCATGCAGTAGCCCTTGGACCAGTCCGAGCCGGGCCAGATGTGAAAAATGTGCTCTATACCGCAGCTGGGGAGAATGGTCCTACCTGGAGCCTCTGGCAGAAAGCTCCAGGGGAGACTCGAGGTCGACCCCTTGGCTTTTGGAGTCGGGGATATAAAGGATCCGAGGCCAGCTATACTCCCACTGAAAAAGAGATACTGGCAGCCTATGAAGGGGTTCGAGCTGCCTCAGAAGTGATTGGAACTGAAGCGCAGCTCCTCCTGGCACCCCGGTTGCCTGTGCTGGGTTGGATGTTCAAAGGCAGGGTCTCCTCTACACATCATGCAACTGATGCTACATGGAGCAAGTGGGCCGCACTAATTACACAACGAGCTCGAATAGGAAATCCCAGTCGTCCAGGAATTCTAGAAGTCATCATGGACTGGCCAGAGGGCAAAGATTTTGGGATGTCACCAGAAGAGGAGGTGACGCGTGCTGAAGAGGCCCCACCATATAATGAACTGTCAGAGAGTGAAAAGCAATATGCCTTGTTTACTGATGGGTCCTGCCGTATTGTGGGAAAGCATCGGAGATGGAAGGCAGCTGTGTGGAGTCCCCTGCGACAAGTTGCAGAAACTGCTGAGGGAGAGGGTGAATTGAGTCAATTTGCAGAGGTGAAAGCCATCCAGCTGGCCTTGGACATTGCTGAACGAGAAAAATGGCCAGTACTTTATCTCTATACTGACTCATGGATGGTGGCAAATGCCCTGTGGGGGTGGTTGCAGCAATGGAAGCAGAGCAACTGGCAACGCAGAAGTAAACCCATCTGGGCTGCTGCATTGTGGCAAGATATCGCTGCTCGGGTGCAGAACCTGGTGGTGAAGGTACGCCACGTAGATGCTCATGTACCCAAGAGTCGGGCCACTGAGGAACACCAGAATAACCAGCAAGTGGATAAAGCTGCTAAGATTAAAGTGGCTCAGATGGACTTGGATTGGCAACATAAGGGTGAATTATTTTTAGCCCGGTGGGCCCATGACACCTCAGGCCATCAAGGCAGAGATGCAACATATAGATGGGCTCGTGATCGAGGGGTGGACTTAACGATGGACACTATTGCCCAGGTTATTCACGAATGTGAAACATGTGCTGCAATTAAGCAAGCCAAGCGGTTAAAGCCTCTCTGGTATGGAGGACGATGGCTGAAGTACAAATATGGGGAGGCCTGGCAGATTGACTATATCACACTCCCACCAACCCGCCAGGGCAAGCGCTATGTGCTTACCATGGTGGAAGCAACCACCGGCTGGCTGGAAACATATGCTGTGTCCCATGCCACTGCCCGGAACACTATCCTGGGCCTTGAGAAACAAGTCTTGTGGCGACACGGCACCCCAGAGAGAATTGAGTCAGACAATGGGACTCATTTCCGGAACAACCTCATAGACACTTGGGCCAAAGAGCATGGCATTGAGTGGGTATACCACATCCCCTACCATGCACCAGCCTCTGGGAAAATCGAACGGTACAATGGGCTGTTAAAAACTACACTGAGAGCAATGGGTGGTGGGACTTTCAAACACTGGGATACACATTTACCAAAAGCCACCTGGTTGGTCAACAGTAGGGGATCTGCCAACAGGGCTGGCCCAGCCCAATCAGAACTTTTACGTACTGTAGAGGGGGATAAAGTTCCTGTGGTGCACATAAAGAATTTGTTGGGGAAGACAGTCTGGGTTATTCCTGCTTCAGGTAAAGGCAAACCCACTCGTGGGGTTGCTTTTGCTCAGGGACCTGGATATACTTGGTGGGTAATGCGGGAAGATGGGGAAGTCCGATGTGTACCTCAAGGGGATTTGATTTTGGGGGAAAACAGCCAATGAACTCAATTGTACGCTGTTGCCTGCTCTATAACACTTTTATAGCCCACCAGCTAGATATCTTCAGGTCACCAGCCATTGACCCTGACTTCCCTCCGATCATCACCTCAACAAAGAATGAATTTTGAGGAAACCAGATGAGCTCAGCAGTGACCAGATGAGTTTGGCGGTATCATCAGCAGGCAACAACCCAACACCATGTACCGTCCCTCCTGCCCTGAAAGACTATTACAAGAGATGGAACCTGACATCATGGACTGGATGAGTTCAGCAATTTTACAGGGATTGGTCCATGGACTAGGGAACGATATCTTTCTCTGTGTGTGGGTGTGGGTGTATATATATGTGTATATATGGGACAGGGGTGATGGTGTGCTGAGAGATGTGGGATCTGAGCATGACGTGAATGGTATGGAATAAGGGGTGGATACTGTCCTGGGTTCAGCTATAGCAGTCATTTTTCTCCTGCTTAGTAGCTGGTGCAGTGCTGTGTTTTTTAACTTTCAGCCTGGGAACAACGCTGATAACACCGATGTTTTTAGTTGTTGCTAAGTAATGTTTATTCCAACCAAGGACTTTCTCAGTCTCATGCTTTGCCAGGGAGGAGGGGAAGCCGGGCGGAAGCAGAGACAGGACACCTGACCCAAACTAGCCAAAGGGGTATTCCATACCACAGCACGTCATGCCCAGTATATAAACCGGGGGGAGTTACCCGGAAGGCCCAGATCACTGCTCGGGTCGGGCTGGGTATCGGTCGGCGGGTGGTGAGCAATTGTATCCTCTCCCCTTGTTATTTCACTAATCGTTATTATCATTGGTGGTAGCAGTAGTGGTTTTGTGTTATACCTTAGTTGCGGGACTGCTCTTATCTCAACCCGTGGGAGTTGCATTCTTCCCATTCTCCTCCCCATCCCTCCGGGAGCGGGGGGAGGAAGAAGTGGGGGGGGGAGTGAGCGAGCGGCTGTGTGGTTCTGAGTTACCGGCTGGGCTCAAACCACGACAACGATTTATATCATATGTGGTCATCTGTATGCTGTGCACATTCTCTAACTTGGAGAGAAGCCATTTCATTATTATATAGTATAATACCATGATATCTTTTTGCAACTATTACTGCCAAAGTAAGAGCACAATGTTGTCAAATTTAAGTGACTGTCTAGACTTCAAGGCTCAATTTGTTCCATGTCAGAACAAAATTGCTATTCAACCTCATTTCTAACACTTGTTTACCTGTTTCCTAGATGCTGAGGCTGTCATTTAAACTTTGTTTACATAAAAAAAGGTAGTTCCACATTTAGTAAGTACAATCATTTTCTTATAAAAACATCATCCCCGAGCAAGAGAGAGAAAGCGTTTAGTGATTCATTCACTGCAAAACTGATGCAACAAAATTATTTATACTTAGAGTTGTAGCTTCTGGGTGTAATGTTTTTTGTGAAGAAAGGCCAAAAGAACAAAAAAGGAGAAGGCTTAGACAGAATAAAGCTGTTGCACAGACGACATCAGCTGGTAAATCTGTCCCAGAGATATTTATAATGACCTCCTTCCTCTTCCCAAATACAACTCAGAAACAGGTGAGAAAAGTCAGAGTACCCACAGGTGCAATCTGTTACTCTTCATTAAATTTCATTATTATGGGAGCTACTTAGGTGTCATTTGAATAGTACCTTACAGATTCCTAGTTTAGGAGGCAATATGATGAATCCTATTGAGGCAGAATATCTTCCTGCATTATTTTTATTTTCCCAGGAGAAAAGAATGGGTTAAATTTACAATTTGCATGCAGGAAGATTAAAATAGAGCTTTTTCACCTTGATGTTCAGCTGAACTGAAGGAATGTTTCTTTTCTAGTGTTTGTAGCATGCAGGAATATCCAGGTAAGTTTTTACCCCATCTTTATTAATAAGCAAGCTGTCTGTGTTTGGTTTTCTTCTCAGTTTCCAGAAAGATTTTTATGCCCCGAAGAGTGGCAGGAGGTAAAATTGGAAATAAGAATCTCCAGTTACATAGTCAAACCCCCACCCCCCATCCCCCCCCCACCCCCCCCAAAAAAACACAACCCGTATTTCGATCAGGGGGAATAGATATTGTTGGTTATAAGGTGAATATTTTTTATATTGTAATAATATGAAGAGAGTCTAATCAGAATTGATAGCAATTTGAGCTAGGTTCTTAAGATAAAAAGAATTAATATCCTAAAGAAAAATCACTTAATGAATTACACTTTTTTTTAAATTTTAAATAATGCTACTTCAAGAGCTAGCTTTACTATTTATAATTATGTTCAAGCAACATGGTGTGGAAAAGACCCTGACCTGCCTCTTTAAAAGGTCTTATCCAGACCAGTCAGCATTTTTTGCTGCAGTATGCATAAATTCATTTTGCAGTATACCAATCAGTGAGAGCATGGGCAAGAAGGAGGAGCACTTGATAACAAGTCCTGGTGTCTGTGATTTCTGAACAATGTCAGAGTAAAGAAGGCAAAGAAACTGCCTTGAATGGAGGTGTAGAGAGTTTAAAAAGTAATATGAAGGATAATTATGTAAGATTTAATCAAGACATCGCTATGAATTACCAGTTAAAAAGTGACAGCAAGAGAGAAGGTAGTGTTATTTCTGATGCTATCTAATTTTGGCATACTTGGTGCTTTTAATAGTTTTTGGCTAGTCAGAGGCAGCTAACAATAACACAGTATTGTCCAAAAGAAAAATATAATTAATGAATAAAAGTGTGTGGAGATATCACTGAAAAAAGTAAGGTTGAGAATAATTTTATTTCTACACTGGCCTGGCACTCAGGAGATTGTTTCTTCTTATGTCCCCTTGCTGTTCTTATACACTAGTGAAAAAAGAGGTTAGAGTAAAACCTAAAATTATTCCTTTTATATATATTTTACTTTCAATCTAAGGAGATTATGCTGAACAAAACAATATAACTCTGCATGAACCACAGTCTGAGAACTACAGGTATAAAGCATATATCTATAATGCAGAACTGAAAAATTTGGATTAGAATGGTTTACTACAGTCCTTTCTTTGCAAGGTTAATCACTTTTTGAGGCATTTTAAAGATAATTTCCAAATCGTATTTCATTCTCTTCTCTGATTCACAAAATGGATGGTATTTGTTGCCATGTCTACAACTTGTTTTAGTGCCTTCTGTACAAAGAGTTCCATTATAAATGACCATGTCAAAATTAACCTCTAATACTATGAACTTCTTTTCCTGTTTGCAATTGTACAGGCCATCTGCCCTCTCAATCAAAATCCCATTTATGTTTGTGCAGCATCTCCGTGGCAACTACAAGAAAGGCTTGTTGGAAAGTACCTTGGCAGCTTATCCTTTTTTTTTTTTTCTTGCTTTCTTTTTAATGAAGAGCCCTAGTGCTTTAGAAGCGTAAGCAGCCAGCATAATGTGTTATTCTCTGATCATCCTGAGTTAGCCTATACCTGTATTCCCAGGATGGGGGTTGAGGGGAAAAACAAACAGATAACTGTAAGAAAAATTCAGCCCAGGAAATAATCTTCATCAAGAGTGCAGAAGTTCCAAATCTCCCTATTGCTATGTTTCAGGCATTATCCTTAACATTGTGTTATAAACTGAGAAATAAGGCTAATAACAGCAGTTTCTGGGACTTTTCAGAAGAACATGTAAATCTGTGTAAAGTATATATTTCAATTCCCCCTTTTTCAATAGATTCACTTCTGGACAAAATGGTATATAACTTAACAGCAAATAATAGCTATGCTGTATTTCCACGGCGCTGCTGGAAGAATCACTTATTTTTACTCTTCTCTATGTGAAAAATCATTAATTTTGCAGAGAACAGTTGGCATTTTCACAGCAGTGACTGTTTTTCACTTGAGGAGAGTGGAAAAAAAATCACTATATATTTTCTTTGTGTGGAAAGCATAAAAATTATGAAGCAGATCTAGTGGTTTCATTTTCCACAGAACCTGCAATAATGTGATTTTCACTGGTCTCCTCAAAAAATGCTTTGGCCAACCTTACTGTAAAATAGCTATAAAACATTTCTAGCTTTTATATCTATACCTTGGTAAAATAGTTAAACTGTATTTTTAAAAAGTCTTCGTTTTGAAATCTAACTATGTTTTTAAACCAATATGTTTTTATTGGCCTGCTCCTCTCATATACTGATTGTTAAAACATTTTAAGTGTGATTTCCATGTGTAACAGCGTTAATACCTGTTTACCTAAAATATTGCTGGACTTTAGGACATCACTGATCAAATTAAAAATATACAAACGTTTTCGGAATGTTAGTGCGTTCCTTGTGTCCTTACAAGTTATGTTCCTAATAATCATTATAAAATGAATATCCAATTGTACCAACTGATCTGCAGTGATTTCTTTTCTGGTCATGTTAGGTGCAAATAAGCTCTCCTATAGCTCCCTTACCGAGAAGAATTGATAGGAAAAAACCTTCTTTTGAAATATTGAAATTCAAACCTGAAACAATGTATAGGATCCTTCTCTCTCAAATTATTTACTGCATAGAGTTTTACTATCATTCTTCATACTACACCTTACCATATCAAGTGTATTGAATCAAACTCAATCAGCACAAGTATCATGGCAGAGAGCTAAACGTGTTACAAAAAGGAATATTTCTGGCTAAATTTATCTTCTCCCACAACTCATTAAGAAACTGCTTTATGGGTTTGGGTGTTTGTTTTGGGTGTTGTTTTTTGGGTTTTTTCTTTGTCGGTTTTTTTTTTTTGTTTTGTTTGTTTGTTTGGTTTTTTGTTTTGTTTTTTTTTTTTTCTTTTTTTTCCTGTAAAATTGAATTCTGGAGGATAGGACAAAATGTCATGACAAGTACTTCAGATACAGTCAATTTAGCATTTTATGAGACCTGGAGGTTTGTGTCTCACATTGATACACATTTATTTGCTGCCTTAATTTAGGTTGAAGGTTGGATTTATTTCACTGCAGCAGTCACTCTTCTAGTTGTTATAAAATATGTAACTGGATGGTAGTGATTCACCTTTCTGTAGTCTAGGAGGCAGACATCAGAAGGTGGTGGGATCAGACTACTTGCTAGTACAACACTTGATTTTTCAAATCTATCTGTTTCCACCAGAGAGAACCCCAAATGGCTACAGTAGTAACTGACTGAAAGATGGAAAGGGAGAGAAGTTGGGTTAAGCCACCTAACCTACTGGTCTTGCAAAACATAAACCAAGGAAAGGAAGCCAGTGCCACAAAATGGTGAAAGCTGAAGGATTCAAATATTACTGAGGCTGGACAAAAATACTGTTAGAACAAATTGGGATTTTTTTTTTTTTACCTTTTTTTTCCTAAGACATCTTTATGAATTAGGGTTTTTTGCAAGCAGTAATGCAATTGAGGGTGTGACTTAGTCTTTCAAGTTTTTGTGTGTGTATGTATTATGATACACTTTTAACTGAATGATTAGCCATTTGTCCTGTAGGACATTATCACCTTCAGTGAATAAGAAAAAGAAACACCATGAGCAAGGCAGTGGGCAGTGCCATGAACAAATCTAAATCCAAGCCTATGGATTTCCTTTATGTCTTTAAATTTCTATGTTAAAACAATTTTAACATAGGCTTTTTGTGGTTTAAAAAAAATTAAATCTGAATAGCTACTGATCTCATTTATTTTTTAAACACTTAAAATGATAACGTACAGATTGGTAATAGTTTTCTCTTTGATTAGTCTAGTCCAGTATTTAAAAAAACTGTTACGAGTAGAATTTATCTGGTAGTCTATTTAATTTTTTCTATTTCATACATCAGTAAAACTCTGCTCAACTGAAAAAGGTCATAGCTTGAAAACACAGTTTAAGAATATACATATCTTCTTGTTTTCTTCCATAACATCTAACTAAATTGCTTTTAATTACAGATAAAAAAAAGATTGGGGGGGTTTTGGGTTTGGTTTTTTTTTTTTTTTTTGTGAGTTCAAAACAAGCCAACTGAAATAGAAAGCTGTTCAGCTCATTTTCTTCGGTTGCTGTGAAGTTGATATAATTACTGAATTTTCAAAGCCTTTTATAATGTTGATGTAGAGGATCTTTTCTCTACATCTTTTGGTGGTTCAACTGTTTTTGAATGCAGGGGATGTTACATGGTCTTCACTGTGTGATTACTGGTCTTAGCAGGCAGTCTTTTTTTGAGCGTTGGGTAACTCAAAATCTAGGTGGTGCCTTTAGAATGCTATTGCTTTCATCAAAACCTTGATTGAAAAGCTTTAGGTTTCTTTTCTGAACTGTATGATTAGTTAACTGTTAACAGTCATGGCTGTCCATTTGTTTCATGGAAATATGTTGGCATTCTAGAAATGTATACAGCTCAACTCACATACCCATGTTTCTTATAATGCTACATTATTTCAATGGTAAAATAATTGTGTCTTTCTTCACCCTGTTCACTTCAGGCAATTCACTTCACTGAAAGTGAATATCATGCTTGTGTGCTGGGTTGTGCTATAAACACAGACTTTTCAGACACCTTTTTCTGAAACTCAGAATATAGTGAGCAGCACAAGTATTTTGTGTCTAATTGGTATGCAGAAGCATGGAATCATAGAATGGTTAGGGTTGGAAAGGACCTTAAGATCATCTAGTTCCAACCCCCCTGCCATGGGCAGGGACACCTCACACTAGACCATGTCACCCAAGGCTCTGTCCAACCTGGCCTTGAACACTGCCAGGGATGCAGCACTTACCACTTCTTTGGGCAACCCATTCCAGTGCCTCACCACCCTCACTGTAAAGAACTTCTTCCTTTTATCTAATCTAAACTTCCCCTGTTTAAGTTTGAACCCATTACCCCTTTTCCCATTGCTACAGTCCCTAATGAGGAGTCGCTCTGTGGCATCCTTGTAGACCGCACTCAGATACTGGAAGGCTGCTATGAGGTATCCATGCAGCCTTCTCTTCTCCAGGCTGAACAGCCCCAACTTTCTCAGCCTGTCTTCATATGGGAGGTGCTCCAGCCCCCTTATCATCCTTGTGGCCCTCCTCTGGAGTTGCTGCAACAGCTCCATGTCCTTCTTATGTTGAGGACACCAGAACTGTACGCAGTACTCCAAGTGAGGTCTCACAAGAGCAGAGTAGAGGGGCAGGATCACCTGCTTCGACCTGCTGGTCACGCTTCTTTTGATGCAGCCCAGGATACGGTTGGCTTTCTGGGCTGCAAGTGTACACTGCCGGCTCATGTTCAGAAGCCTCAAGTCCTCCTCTGCAGGGCTGCTCTGAATCTCTTCTTCGCCCAACCTGTAGCTGTGCCTGGGATTGCCCTGACTCAGGTGTAGGATCCTGCACTTGGCTTGGTTGAACTTCGTGACATTGGCATTGGCCCACCTCACAAGCGTGTCCAGGTTCCTCTGAATGGCATCCCTTCCCTCCAACTTATCAACTGAACCACACAGCTTGGTGTCATTGTCAAACTTGCTGAGGGTGTGCTCAGTCCCACCATCCATGTCACTGACAAAGATGTTGAACGAGATTGGACACAACTCTGACCCCTGACGGATGCCACTGCTGAGCAGATCCAAAACAAAGCCATGGGTGTGACTAGTCCTCAATCCTCATCCCCCTCACCCTCTAACAAACAGTAAAAAGAATCCCTTGTACTTGTGGTGTTTAGGCTACAGTGGCAGAAACCCAGCATCATAGATGTGGTGACACCAGAGACGAGGAAAAGTGAGGTAATTTTTCTGGCCCTGTTAACCTGAACTCTACACCTGCCTTAAAGCTTCAATGGAGAAGGTGTTGAGTTAGTTAGAAAATTATTCTCCCATAATATCTTTGCAATCCTAAAGATGTTTTCTGCTCTGAATCTGAATCTAAGATCAAAACTGAAACCACCTGCAACCTGATAAAGGAGATAAAAAGCCAATTTATAATAAATCAAAGGCTTAATTTTTATTTCAGCTTGTATTTAATTTTGTTACTATAATTTGATTAAATTTCCAAAGAAAATTTTGACTTGTTCTTCAAAAACAGAATCATTCACTTACAAAATGTGAAAAAACTTCAAAACTTCTGTGACACTTTTAATCTTCCTCACAAAAAAAAAAGGTAAAACTTCCTTCACATCAACTGCCTCTCACAAGTTTCCATTTTAAAAATTGATTTTTTTCGAGGATAAAATATGTTTTCTTACAAATTCCCAAGCCAGTTCTACCTCATATTTTCACACTTTTCCACCTGTAATAATAGAAAAATAATAGGAAGATAGCAGCTATTACATGTCATCTAGCAATTCCTCAAAAAAAAAAAAAAAAAAAAAAAAAAGGACCTTTCTGCCTTGTGGCATATGAAAAAAATCCAGTGGTGGCCTGAAAAGGTGATCCAACTTTTGTTGGAAGTGTCTTTTGAGACCGACTGCATGCCAGGTTACTATGGTATGCCACAAGTTTAGTAGCAATGATGAGCTACAGCAACTTTTATTACTGTTTTAATCTACCTATCCTACAGCCTTATAGGAAGATAAATTGCATCTTTACTGTTGATGGTGAGTGCTCATCTGGATAATGACCCATTAATCAAACCAATACCTGGCCAGGTTCACAAGATACTATAAAAGAACACAAAAGTTTCAAAGCAAGCTTCAAACATAAGAAATGACATTTCAGCCATCTCCAATACTTACTGCATACTTAACTAAAAATGTAATATTAAATCTTTACCAGGACATTCCAGTTTGGCTAGGTTTGATCCAGCCACACAGGGCAGTCTGTAATCAATAGCAGGGATGGCAAGAGAAAAATACAGGAAATCAATAGCCATAATAATGACATACGCATTGTCCTTACTGAAGTACCCTAGGGAGGAGACTCACAAGCAAATGGACTGGAAAATATTCCCATATTTAGCCTGCCTAATTTTCTTCACCATTTAAACTAACTGTGTATAAATAAAGTAGCTGTTAAAACTAATTCTACTAAATCTACCCTAAATAGTCATCTTTGATTTGCATTATAGTATGGGTCGATGAGGAAAGGAAAAGTAGAAAGCATGGGTAATGCATAAAAAACCCCAGCCCATTTGGCATTGTTTCATAAAATTGTGCCAAAATACAGTCAGCAAGTACTTTGTGTTTTAAATGTCAACTGTATTTTATAGCAAGTTTAGATATAGAATAGATCTGGTTTATCGGTAGGCTCAAGAATCTTCAAAAAAAATTCTGGTGCTTATTTATGGTATCCAGAACCATATGAAAAGAAAGCATTGTATATAGAAATTACTTCATGGGAAAAATAACTAAATTCAGAAAGTCAGTTCTATAGAGAAAAAAAAAAAGAAAAAAATTACTTTCATTAGAAATCCATTAGGAACAGCAAAACAAAAAATAAAAATGTCATGCTTAAGAAACAATGTGAGAAAATGGGAGTTCCAGATTTTATACTCATAAAACAGGGTAACTAACACGAAGAAATAAATATGAAGTATGCATCTTGCTACAAATGTAATATATTTGTATATATACACACATATATAGATGTGTGTTTGTATACACACCAGAACAGCTGGTAATTTATCCTCAGTTAGAGATTGGTGTATACTTCATTAATTCCGCCAAGTGCAAGAAATTCAATATAAAAAAGTTGTCTGCTCATTTCTGTCTTTGTCCTGTAATTTAAAAATTACTACCTTCTTTGGATATAAAAATTCAATGGACTTTTTAGGGAAATGGCTGTTGGGAATAATAAAAGATGCTACCTATTTTGGGAAAAACCTTAATTGACAAGAATCACTCAGATATTGTAAAAGGGTTTAGTTGAACTAACTGTGCAGGGAGGTCTTGCATAGTAAAGAGAAGCACTTGTAAATCACATTTTTCCCTTCTGTGCCACAAACACACAGACCTGATTCTCAGCTCATGCAAATTAGTGAAGCTTCACTGATTTTTGCAGAGATCATGCATGGGTAAAGGCATTGTACAACAACCTGAGAAAAAGTAAAATTCTATCTCTCCTGCTTTCTGGGGGCCAAAATCTAGACTGATTTAAAACTATAATCCCCTATGTTTGATTTGTTTATGGTACTGAAACCAAACTCCTTTACATAGGAACAGAAATCCACGCCTTCTGCTGAATTCTAATGCATTTCACGGCTTTTCCCCAGGTGAAGGCCTTACCCACTCTCTCTCCCTGGGCTAATCTCTGAAGATCCAGAGCCCTCCTGACTGACAGGGCCCTAAGGATGAATACAGACAGCACAATGTTTAGATGACTTAAAAGCATTGTGCTTTAGAGAGTTACAGGCACTGGAGTTAAAAAAAAAAAAAAAAAATCTTTTACCATTCTGTTTAGTACCTTTTCTAAAAATGTTTGTCCTTTCACCGACACCTCTTACTCTAAATCACTCAAGCAATAAACAACAGCCATTTATTACAGTGGAAGGCTAGCTCCTTGCAGTCTCATCTAATTAGGGGAAACTTAAAATACTTTTCCAGACCTTCTACTTTCTTCTTCTTTCTCCTTCACCATCACTTTGGGTGGCAGTGATTAGAAATGCTTTTATACATACCGGGAGATTTATAATAATAGTTTGAAGTATATGGAAAAAGAATGATGGTTCTTCCTATGAGCCTCAATAGATGTATTTGTACGCTCATTTCACTTACATATATCTAGTAAATTAAGGTGCAACCTACCATTTCAAACTTGTGTCAAGTGTTCATTTTGTCCTTTGCTTATCAGTGTCAACAGATCTGAAGATTAATGGAATACATACATTTAGGGCAAATGAACTGGCAGGCATACCCACAATCTTGGACTTTGCATATAGCTATTACACTTTTCAGGATTTTCTTTGATTTGCTCTAATAATGAGGCTTTCACCATCTCCCTTTACAGCTGTTCCTCTAAAAGACTACAGAAGTATTATTTAAAAAGAGAAATGGGGCACTTTTTTAAATTTCACTTTTTTTGACCAGTGTTAAAGAAATTAACTTGATTAGTTAAAAAATTGTATGTATCTATTTCCTTTTTGTCAAGTTTAGGGTACATCAAAAGCAGTAAAATCAACTCTCCGCCATGAACTTGTGAAAAGGTCCTGCCCATGCACAGGTTATAGAACACTCTTAAGGATGCAGAAGCTGTAAAAAAAAAAAGACCTGTAGAGTTGATCAAAAATATCAAGAGCTGTATGCAGAAAATCAGAGATGGAACAAAGCAGGTAAAGCTGGGTTTGCAAGGTGAAAACATACTTGACATCGATCTTCTGCCGAAACTTTGGCGTGACATAGGACCAAACAAACAAGGTCATGAAGCAACTCAAAGTTTATTGACATGAATCTTATGCAGACAGGGGCAGCAGGTCTCTTTCATATGAATCATAACTGACTTTGAAAAATGCATTAATAAAGAGCTCAGAAGAATGACATGAAACTTTTAACCTTTTAATTGACGATTAGAGTCTACCCCAGCAGTGGTCAAATGCCATTATCATCAGAAATATCTGAGAAGTTCTTTTGTGTTTTGTTTTGGTGATCTTAGTCCAGACCTACTGGATACTTTTTCATATTATGAAAGTTAGTTACCAAATTATCAAACCAGCAAATATTTGCTCTGAATATTTACTCATTCCCAAAGAACTTAAACAGAGATTCATACTGTGTCTTCCACTGTTTGCTCTTCATATTAATAATCTTGGTGATTGTTTGGATAAGACATAGCTGCATGTGGAAACTGATGATACTGTAAACTATTGCCATGAAACAGCAGCCCTGTGAATACTCTTTGAAACTTAAAAAAAGGAAAAAAAACCCAAACCCTTATGTAGAATTTTTCTGTTCTGTTCTGCAATTGCAAGTAATAGATTGAGGATTTTAAAGATTGCATGTCCACCTCCTAGACATCATCCCTCAAGCAGCATCTATTTGACTTCTGCAGGTAAGTTTATATTAATGGGATGAAAATCTTCCAAGGTTGTATTTGTGTTAAAAAACAAATGTCATTAATTAATGAGCATAAGGAATTCAAAGGGGTTTAACTCACCCAAAAGTATAAATACCTTAGAAAGTCATTAAGACTTAAGAACACCAGTAACTTAGACAATCCTCTGATTCAATATTAAATTAATATAAAATCATAATTAAAACAACAAAAATGAACAAACATTTGTTAAATTTTCCTTGTGAAACAAAGACTATTTGCCAGCTTCACAAAGGCCTATTTTCAAACATGAACTCTGTGATTATGTCATTGATGACAGCAAGGCGGATGATAAGTCTGCTTGCTAATTATGTTTATTTTTACAATGTAATTATAGGTTACAGTTCTGTGTCGTATGAAATTTGAAAGTATTCTAAGTATTACCATGGTAAAAAAAGTAGATGTTCTCAGCCAATTAAATGTCTTCATGAAAGATAATTTGGTCTCAACCGCTCATTTTACAGAATTGAGAGATCACAGGAATGAATGCTGTTTTTCTGATATCCAAGCACACTACTACATTATTGATTTCTTTGACAACAAAGAAACCGTGTGGTTTATAAGGTCACTTACAACACTTTGCATTTTGAGAGATAACAATTTTCTTCCTTCTTGAAAGCATCTGTAAGATCCTAAACTATTACAGGAAATAAGATGCCTCTTACTCTTAAAAGCATGTGGTCTCACAGAAATTCTCAAAAAAAGGTTGAGGGGGAAATGCAGTGGCGCATATATTCTTTCCTTTGTCATTACTACAGCTTTAGATTTTCCTGCCCAAGGAAAGTTTCCTGCTTTATTAGTTCAGATAGCTAGAGGTTGTAGTTTGATTTTCTTTCAAATCCAATTTTTAATTAAAATAAAATCTTTTGCAGAGAGATCTTCTGTGTTTGCTTTCATCCTGGAGTCTAACATTTTTTGAAAAGATGGAGAATCACATATGAAACAAGATTTTTGTTCTTTTATAGGAAGATTTTGTTGGCCTTGTGCACCAAAGTTTTCTGTCTTGGGGAAAATATAAAAAATACTGACTTTTAAGTTATTTTGCTGTTGCCTCTTTATTTACATAAACATGGCTTTCTTCAGTTTTATACCTGACCACCTCCAGCTGTTTCAAGATGATAGTTTTCCTTTTTTCCACCCTCAAAAATACCTATTCTAATCTAAAAATCTAACACAATTTTCTTCTCATTTTTCTGTCGTGGAGAGCTTGACGAGTAGCTCAACATGAGCCAGCAGTGTGTGCTTGCACCCCCGAAAGCCAGCCATATGCTGAGCTGCATGAAAAGCAATGACCAGTTGATCGAGGGAGGTGATTCTACCCCGCTACTCCACTCTCATGAGACTCCCCCTTGGAAAGCTGTGTTCAGCTCTGGAGTTCCCAACACAAGAGGGACTTGGACCTGTTGGAGCAAGTCCAGAGGAGGGCCATGAAGATGATCCAAGTCTGGAACACCCCTCCTATGAAGACAAGGTGAGAGAGTTGGGGTTGTTCAGCCTAGAGAAGGCTCCAGGGAAACCTTAGAGCAGCTTTCAGTACCTAAAGGGGGCCTACGAGAAATCTGGAGAGGGACTTTTACAAGGGCATGTAGGGACAGCACAAGTTGGAATGGCCTTAAAGTGACAGCGGGTAGATTTAGATTAGCTATTAGGAAGAAATTCTTTACTGTGAGAGTGGTGAGGCACTGGTTGCCCAGAGAAGCTGTGGATGCTTCATCGCTGGCAGTGTTCAAGGTCAGGCTGTCTGGGGCTTTGAGCAAGCTGGTCTAGCAGAAGCTGTCCCTGCCTGTGGCAGCAAGGTTGGAACTAGATGATCTCTAAGATCCCTACCAACCCAAACCATTCTATAATTCTGTGATTCTATGATCTTTGACAAGATAAACTAATTTGTTCTTTGGGGTTTTGTTGTTTGGTTTTGTTTGTTTGTTTGTTTGTTTTCAATGGATTACGTTACTTCCGTTAGAGAGACACTGAATTAAGTAAGGTACTACCTCAGGTGAACAGACACTTGTCCTTTTCCAAGCAGTGTATGGAAAAAAAGGTCTGGCCTATCATTATTATTATCACTGTTCGATATTTACACCCTTCCAGTGGAATAGGGGTGTCAGGATCTAGAAAAAAAAATAGTTTTAAGTAGCCAGCAAATGTCATATTGAGCATTGAAAATAAGGACAGTAAATGTACAGGTCTGATTCCTCAGTGAGATAAAACTGAAGCTAAGTGTATATTAAGGGGACTATCCCTGATGGACATCACTGCTGAAACCTAGCTGAATGAAAGGAGAACAATTTTAGAGTTAAAACTGCTGGCAACAACATTGTACTCACACTAGAGAGACTTTATGCAGGTGAATGCATGAAGCAATCCTGCAGTAGCAATGAAAGCGTAAGGGAAATTGGTACAGGGATCAGTGACCCTAACTTATCAGGTCTACTACCTATTATTGTATAAATATGCATTTCCTATTGTCCATGTTTTACTGACCTGATGTCAGCTAAAAAATACCAGCTAGCACTTTTGGCTACTTCAATGGAGGCAAGAATGCTCCTAAGATACAGGTACAAATATGACAATCTCTACGGATACTATGAATAAAAGATGTACTAGTTCCTGTACTGGGGTGAAAGAATCTTTAATGAAATATTTTTTCCTGTGAGGAAAACAGCTCTTCCTGAGCAGTAAAACATTCAAAAGGATCTTGTCTTTTTGATTACTTACAGCATTTTGAAAGCACTGTTCCTACCCTTGTTAATCTATGTGATTGACAAGGTCTACATTTGACTGCATTTTTACTTCATTAGACAGCTCTACTTTTCACTTTAAACAGTGCAACAAATCCACTGCCACGTAAGTATTTCAATGTTGTCACTAGACCTGTGCTGCAGCAATTTAAAACTTCAGAAAAACATGTGAGATTGAATCCCATTCTTCTGCTTAAAAAAGCCTGAGATTTAAAGACTCCTTTAAAATTTAACCGTAGAAAGACACTGTTAAACACATAACTTACTCTGGCAAAGGCAGCAGAATAGTAGATCAGTAACTACTTACTTTGTAACAATGTAAAAGGAGTGTAGAGAATTAATAAAATAGTGGTGTCACCTTCTTGGTTCTCATTTCAGTGCTAAATCTCCTGCCTAATCCCTGGCGGGTTTACTCATTACTTCATGAAATTAACACTGTAATGGCAGTATTGCCATTGTATTCATTCTAATGAATGGCATTGGGAAATTAGCTGTGTAGATTGGGCAAGTAGTACTTTTAGTGCACTTTTTAAGTATTTAGAAATATATGTCCTTATCCAAGCACCTTGACTCTGAAAAGCTGGACCTAAACTGCTGTAAAAGAAACCAGATGTCTGCTTTATGCTCAGCTTGCGATTGGTTCATTTCTTGGATACATTTTATGATGAAGGCCAGTATAGGACAAACTAGATCAAAAAGACATGCACGATTCATCATGTGTCATAGAATGGGATGAATTGCTCTTGGAGATACTGTTCTCTTGCAGTTAGCTGTGTAAGGAGTCTATCTAACCAGCATAGACCAGACACCTAACTCAGGCTGCTCAGTTCAGGTGTATTTAATAGTTTAAACATGTATTCATCCCTCTCATTCACCAAACACAAAAGTCATGCCCAGCACCATAGCTGCATGCCATTAAATCTGCTACTCCTTTAGCCTCTCTGTTGGGGCTGTCTTGGCTTTCACTGCACGCTGCAGAATGTACTCCCCAGCATTTTCCATCCACCTGCTGAAGGCTCCTCTTCATGCTGTATTTTAAATCCTCTTCCCCTTTCAAAGGGGCAAACAATTTTTCAGCCTCTGCAAGCTTCAGTCTGGACTGTGGGATATTAGTTAGAAAATTCCAACTGCTTTGTCTTGGGTTAATTGAAAAGTTAATAATATTTTGTTGCAGATCTCAGTCATAAACTGCATCTTGTTTTGCCACGTAAATTGTGTGACTAGTTCTTTAGTCTTGTTTTGGTCACAGAATATCTTATATTTCCACCATCTTTTGTTAACTTTTGCATTTAAACACGTCTCTAGGGACAATATTCATATTTCAGTTTCCCATAGTGTGCTGCTTGACTTTAAAAAAAAGGTACTGATACATTGTATTTAGTATCCCACAGCATGCTACACTCAGTTGCCTGGGGCTGGCTTACAGTGTCTCCTACTGGCCTGAGGTATCACCTCTGATGGGACATTTAACTGCACTTTTATTTAGCCTTGGTATTTATTTTCTCAGTCAGTTTTATATCTTCCTTTTATTTCACAGATATCCATGAGAAGCAGGGAGCCTGGCAAAGGGGTTGTACACTAATGACTGGACCTGTGTAGTGCTGAGCAGCTCCGAGACGCCTTCTCTGGTGTGCCAGATACTGCTCAAAGATGGGTGCAATCACCTAAATTGGGATCATGGCCACATGTCATTTCTCAGCAGACACAGGCAAGCTCTGCTGGTACACCAAGCAGATGCAGTCTTGCCCTGCTCAAGCTTTTGGCTTACTGGTACTGCTAGCAGAGCGCTGAGCCTGCCATATGAGATGCTCTGCACTAATAACACAAGCACATAACTTTCTGCTGTCCCAGAGTGACCAAAGAGAGCCATAAACCTGGAGTAAATTCAGAGGTGGAATAACCCTTAAGACTGCCCTTGCAGTGTGTGGGCTGGCCATGCTGAATCCCTCCTCTTCCTTTCCTAAATCCTTCCATGTCTTCAAGCAGTAGCTTCCTTCACTACCTTTTTCAGTCCATGCAGTGCAGATCACTTTCATGACAGCACTTGCTCACCCCTAATTCAACATGCTCTATTTATTCTTTGGACAACAAGCTACTGTGGCAAGGCTATACTTCCTAATTCTATACAGAATGGGGATTTTAATGATGGGGAACAAAATTGACCCCTAAAGAGCTGTTAGCCATAATGTCCTTTTGGAAGTGGTTATCTGTCATTCACAGTAACAGGTCTACACAATTAGCATGTGATCATCACGCACTTAAAAATAAAGACAAGGGGGAAGGGACACCCTCACCCTGATGGAAATTTTTCCCCCTTCGTAGAGTTTATTATTGTCTTCATTGCAGAGAGGTTACAGGCTGCAGCAAAGCTCTCTGTGAATAACCCTTATTATGTATTACATGCCACATGATTTGTGCTGAACATGGCACCTTATGATCTGTATTTCCACCATCCTTTCATAATGCTTTTGTGACTTAGCTCAGCTTGTCCTCTCTTTAACCTTTGTATTCAAAACATATTTACAAATATGCATATTTTACACATTCATATGGCATTCTGCCCTGTCACCTGCTGACTCCACCTTCAAGCAATGCCTGAAGACCCACAGGTTTTAATGCATTCCTGCTTTTAGTTTTTCTTTCAGAATGTACCAAGCACCAAAAATAAACCTACCATAGCATTGTTTTTCATTAATTGCCTTCACATAAAAGCTGAGGAAAATGAGAAATGGAGCAAACCCATTGACATTGCAGTTTAAAGTAAAATGGTCTCCACTAGTCTTCCCATAAATGTAGTGGGAAGAAAGGCTAATGCATATTAAAACAAAATATCTCTTGCAGACAGGATCATTTAGCAGTACTGGTGAACTAAAGGAGATGTAGTAATGTAGGAACAATTCCTTCAGCTATAGATGTTTACATATGCTATGCAATAGGAATGCATTTTGGGGAAAGCCAGCAAAAACAGAATGTGACTTTTACATTGAAGACTGTGTGCTTGCTTGAAGAAAACGTTTTTGTACAGGTTAACTTTAAATGTTTCTTAGCTTTCTAAATCATCTAACTGCTATGTATCTTTCTAAATCCTTTTGTAAGACACTTGGAATTAGATTGATGGAGAGTGCTACAGACAAGCCAGGTATTGCCATTAGAAATAGTGGTTCTGCAGCATCAAGATGATGATCCCTTTCCCCCCATGTCTCCCCCTGAATGTCTTCCAAAGAACTCTGTACTATTATTGTCTTGATACATTTGCGGTGTTGTGCCCAGAATTGTCTTGGGTAAGGTAACCAAGTACGGTATATAAGCAAGTCTCTCTGTAAAGCCCACTTTCTTTTAAGCCTATTTTTGCCTTAATGGGATTCATTGCTTCCCTAAGCAGCCCATGTAATTTTCAACAAGGTCCTTTAACTCATTTAATGTGCAACATTTGTTCATGCCTAATTTGTCTGAGCCAGGCCATGTTTGTGTTTTCCTTGAGTTGCAGAAAGGTTGATTGTGAGGGTGGAACTGTCTGCCTCCAGTGAATATATTTCTTTCTGAATTACAGTAATTACTGCAGGTTTCATTTGGTGATGCTCTGCTCTGTGCCCCTCCTTGACAAGGTTAACAAGCAGAAGGTAACTGAACATCAAAAGATAAGTGCCTGATCACACAGGCAATTGTTGACAGTACCATTTTTCTGGTGATGGTGACAACATTCTGTACTGGATCATTCTGCAAAGACATATAGAAATTAAGTTTGCAAGCCTAAGGGTATGAATTGTAGATGTGAATAGATCTGTTTTACCCTCAGTTTGTATCCCTAAGAATATGCTGCCTCTGCTAAACAAAGATAATAGAGAAAATGAAAGATATTTTTCCCTTAATCCCTCCCCCTGATCTTTTAAAAAAATATTTATTGTATCCAACTTTTATTGAAAAGTAATATATTTCATTAAAATATTTATATTATAACACCTGAATAAAATCTTTCTTGACTCACTTTATGTCTCTCCGAATATGTATCTGTGTACATATATATATGCACTTCTGTATTTAAATATATGTCACAAGGAATATATACGTAATTATGTCTACACATATATGTATATGATATGTCTCTCTCCCTTTCTCTCTCTGTATATGTATTTAGAAAAGGGAAATGTAGGACACTGCTTTTGCCTTAAGAAATACAGAACTGTATTATAAATCTGATTTGCCCTGAAATATTCTAAAATTAGTTCACTTGTAAAGTAGTTACAGCCATCACTAGCCATCTCAAGCTACACTGGGTGACCTCAAACTTTTAAATGTAAAATTATGAAAGAAAATCTACCTTTCAGTTATTTTCTTCTGGTGACAACTGCATAATAAGGGAACTGATATTTTAGCTTTAACGTAATTTCTGTTTGAAGTTTTCCCAGTTTAAATTTTCTTTTACAATACCTTATATCACTAGGCCATTCAGTGCTTAATGAACTGGTAGACTTAATATCAAAAACGTGTTTTTTAAGGAGACAAGATCTATTTTGAAGATTTTATAAACATCAAGTATCTCAGAAGCCCCTTTTAGTTAGCTCAGTGATTCAAACTAACAAGTTCTCTCTCATTCCCATCACCCAGAACATTAATAATGGCTGCATTTACCCTATTGTTTCCAGTGATTAGGTTGCCTCCAAGTCACAACCATAACAAATTGTCAGATTTTTAGAAATTATTTATATTCAGATGCATATAGTTTCTGCAACTGTGTGACTGAATGTTTCTCATATGTGAGTGATATGGTGGAAGTTTTCAGAAATCTAAATAGCATATTTATAATTCTCTTATTATGAAATTTAAAATCACAACGCTTTATCAATAACTTAGAAACTGTTTTCCAGTCTGATCTCATTTGCTAATGTTTCACAGAATGCTAACTCCAGCGACTTCCAGAAACTGGCATTTTATCTACCTTAGTGTGAGAAAGGCATAGGAGATTCCTTGTTTTAATCAGATACTGACTTTCAGAGCATTTAAAACATGTAATTGGATGTGCAATTGTTATCTGGGAATTTTCATTAGAGGTCATAAAAAAGAAATCTCACATAGACTTGCATTTTTCACATCTTAGAATGAGTAAGGGAATGGTTCTCCTTTTCTGTGAAGAAAGATAAGAATTTGGTTTCTTTCAGTCTAGCTCAATGAATATATAAATGCATCCAGACTCATTAATACTGGGGTGGAAGAATTGTGCACTTTTAGCGCATTCAATCTATGATACGAAGATGAAGAGAAGAATTTAGGTCACAAGCCACCACCTAGCATACCAACCTATAAAGCAGATCAAAGGAAGAGGGAAGAATAGAGCAGCAGACTTGTTTTGTCTCTTCTCAGAATGCAGACCACACTGCCTTCCCACACTTGTCAACTCCATGTCTCATTTGAAGCTGTGCCTGCCAGTCATGAACTTGTATGCAGAAGCAGTTGCCTGGATGTATGGACTGCACAGAAGCTCAGATGCTTCTCCCCAGGCTGGTCCAGTGTAGGTACTATAAAGGTGGAAAACAGCAGGCACAATGGTTCTCTAGTATGAAATCAAAAAAAGTATTGTTTTAAGCACAAGGTGAAACAGTGGACCATAATTTAAAGAGGAAAGAATCAAAACACTCTGGCTTCATTGTGATCACATCGTGACCACAAAAATTTTGGACCATTTAAGAATATAAGCAGACCTGGGCAAACCTTCTCCTGTTTCGAGAAGTAAGAAGAAAGAAAAAAACATTCGGACTTCTAAAATAACTTGCACAGGCAAAGCTTAATTTGTTTATGAAATGGTTGTAGGTAGCACAGTTGCTGTGCTTCTTCATATGACAGGTGAGAGGAGAACTTCATCCAATAGGTGATGCACATGGTGCAGATCTCTGTAGCAAAAAGCCCCTTCCTGTTCTACTCCATCCTGACATGCAAGGGCTGTTGTAGTCCAAACTCAGCAGTGGGAAGATGTCCTTAAAAGACTGAAAGCGGTGACTGTAAGGCATGGTGTCATGGCTGCGTGAAGAGCCCAAGAAAAGAGTGGCTAAGAGGTCACTGTTTGAACAGTGTGTAATTTCACTGAGGATGAACACCGTTCAATAGCAAGCAGTGTTGCTCAACTCACTTGGGAGGAAAGAACATTCAAACCAATTGCCTGGGACACTTAATGTAGGCTCCAGTCAAAAGACCAAAGGTAAAAGCCAAAGCTCCTTTTCATAGACTGTGAAATGAGGGCAACGTAAATAGGAAGGCGATTCAGAGAAACTAAAGATTCCTAATTTATATGCCTGAAACAGACAGTTGCGAATATCCCGTGTGGTGAGTAACAAGAATGTGTCAATGCTATTCCACAGTAAAAGGATTGTTAACTGCAGAGCTGCAGTGTAAAGAAAAAATAACATCATAAAAATACTCCCTACTGAAAAATGGAAAATTACTTTTTCCTATCAACAGGTAAATTGTACTTTCTTGATAACACAGTACATACACTGGAAGAAACTGACGTAGTGTGCAGTTCAGTCAGGCTCATAAACTTCGAAGTTAAACTTGTTCTCTCTCTTTTAAAACTTAAAAGGAGACAACCACCCCTCCCCCACAAAGAAAAAAAAGTCTGTGTTTTGATAAATAGACCAAAAAATAGTAAAGCAACAAATTGTGAAATGTGCTGTAAAAAAGAACAAATTCTTCACCAGCAGCAACCTTTGTACAAGGAAATAGAAGAGTGTATTCTTGTAGGAGGTGAGAGTATTTTATTTTAGATCACAATACTCTTTAAAATCAGTACTTCAGAACACAGAAGGTGGAAGAAAGCCACCCTAATGAGATGTTATGCTGACTGTAAATCTCTGAGCCACATTCTCTTTGAGTCAGACTCCAACTTGCTAGTGAGCATTTGTATTGCCAAAAATACATCTACAATTGTACCAATATGTATTTTCTCCCCTGTCTTTTGGGTGAAGACAGTCCTCTTCAGATAATATAGTATTACTGACACACAGAAGGCTTTTCAGGTCATGAGGTTGCTGTGGATTTACATGTAGATTTCTGTTCAGAGCTACACATGGTGCCAAGCTCATTTCACTCCAGATGAAGAAAGAAGGTATTTCTAATTCGTTATCACAAACTCCATAGAATCATAGAACCATATAATGGTTTGGGTTGGAAGGTCCTTAAAGATCATCTAGTTCCATGTGAGGTCCAATGGTGGAGCAGATATCCACTTGCAGCCCATGGAGGACCCCATGCCGGAACAGGGGCATGCCCAAAGGAGGCTGTGACCCTGTGGGAAGCCTGAGCTGGAGCAGGCTCCTGGCAGGACCTGTGGCCTTGCAGGGACCCACACTGGAGCAGTCTATTCCTGAAGGGTTGCACCCCATGGAAGGGACCCACGCTGGAGCAGTCGGTTCCTGCAGGACTGCACCCATGGAAGGGACCCACGCTGAGCAGTCTGTTCCTGAAGGACTGCACCCATGGAAGGGACCCACGCTGGAGCAGTTCATGAAGAACTGCAGCCTGTGGAAAGGACTCACATTGGAAAAGCACAGGGAGAACTGTCTCATGTGGAAGGGACCCCACGCTGGAGAAGGGGAAGAGTGTGAGGAGTCCTCCCCTGAGGAGGAAGGAGCGGCAGAGACAATGTGTGATGAACTGACCACAACACACATTTCCTGTCCCCCTGAATGTATGGAGCTTAGAGCAACTGATACTTCTTAGCTTTTCTTCAAGGCAGGTTGAATTGTGTCCCACAGAAAATTCAGCTGGTTGGAATACATAGAAAACGAGTCTGTTTCCTGGAGCTTCTAAATAATGTATTCCTTCTCTGTGCTGCTGTGTGACTCTCTGTAATGAGACAGATAGAAGGAAACCTTGATGGCATTCTCACTTCATTTCAGCCTAGAATCCAGATGAGTTTCATTTTATCTGGAACTGGCTGACCATTCACTTTTAGCATGCTGCCTTTTAGCATGTCACAAAGTCTCTGAGTTTTTCTGAAGTATCTGTTTGGTGCCTTGCAAAATAATCAGTTGTTTCATTTGCACTATTTCCATGTGGTTTTATTTCTACATTTACAAGTGTATGCCTGTGGAAGAGGAGCATTACATAAATGAGGCAGGATCCTTTGAAAAAAACACTACCCACATGCTGTTTACCTTGTAACTGAATATTCAAATCAATAGATCTTCCTATCCTTCCCTGCTTTTCCCTGCCCCCATTTGTGCCTTGCCTACTATCTTTGCACAGAATTAAAGGTCTAGTTCACTTTATTTGAAACCTCTCTGTGATTTTGCCTAAGATGATGCAGAGATATATAATACCATTTTGTGGCCTCTCCGAGCAAGCCACAGGGCTTGACCCCCCGCAAGATGCCTGTCTCCCAGCACAGCACTGTAATACCTTCAAATATTTATTCAATGAGATGACAACTGCAAATGCCACACTTTTGTCTCCATCGACATCTGGAGTGATTTCTTCACCCAGAGCAGGAAGATACTACTTTCTGATGGGGTCTGGAGTCAAGGACTGCTATGCACTCAAACACATTTAGAGAGTGATGCAGAGGCATTGCAGCAGCAGAATCAGCAGCCAAGCCCTAGTGACCCATTAAGTGTAAAAGGGTTTTTGCCTGAATATTTCACGGTCTCAGTGGGGGAACTGTAAAGGAGTTGCATGCAGCAGGTGCCCTCTCTTGTCTTTAATGAGCATCCTAAAAAATGCTAGGGGCGGGGAAAGCCCATTTAAATGCCTGAAATACGTAACAGTTGTGTGTGGAGGAAATCTATGCGCATATGCTCTATCTGGTTTTACTACCTGGAGAAACAGGCCCCATTTGAGACACAGTACAGAACTAAAGCATAGTTATCTTTCCTATCAATTATCCCTTCTCTTCTAGGTCTGCACATTTTATCTGATCTATTAGATAGCCAGTAGGTAAAGAAGAGCTTTATAGACACTGGAAGTCTGTCTCTCTCTCACTTTCTGGCTGTGCACGTGTTCTGAAAGTGAAGAGCTAGCTCCACTGAATAACTTTCTGTCTATTAACTATGAACAGCTCTTAAAAGAATGGGAAAGAATCCACTTAAAAATGAATCAGCTAAAAACTGCAAACAGTAGACTTTCAGAAATGCAGAGCTACTGCTGGTATTAACACAAGTATTTGAATTCTTAAGATACTTTTCCACTTATATAGGCATACGGCTATATTTGCAGGAAAAATAAATGTATGTCAGTAAATATGCAAATATGTGGAGTGGAAATTATATGTACAGGTAGATACAGAAAAACACATATATGTGTACAAGCACATAAAATTCTCAGACAGAAAGAAGACTTTTGAAAAACTTGTATCTTCACTGTGAAATTTTACTGTCCTAAAGAAAACCCAAGCACAAGTGGCAATCTGAAAACAGTAAATTGATCAGCTGCAAACCTGGTCTCATCAGCTCTAGCATCATGGCATCACAGACCAGACAGGGAGAGCAGAGGATCTCAGCAGCTTATCTCTTCTCAGAAGCACATCCTCTGCGGCTTAGTAACACTGAGCTCTCTGGTCTCAGGCCAATACAGACAGACTGCACTGTAGGTTTGCTGCTTTCTGCCTAATAAAATCATGGGCTAGAAAGATCTTATCGTTACTGAAGCAAAGTGGTATGTTGATAGTGTCTTTGTTTTAACAGAGCATTACAAATTTGAGAAATAATTACAGCTTGCTTTTCTATGAAATAACCAAATAGGTCTTGGAGCTGTAGCTGCCTGTGCTGTGTAAGTCCCTAGCATATTTTCACAAAAATACTTACTTTGTGTGTCTTATCTCATTATTAAAATCCACCTTTTTTGCTGGTGAAGAGACAAATTTCTAGTTAAGTGGTTGCAAGTCCAGAAGACACAGTAGCCATTAGGCACACTATTCACAAAGCTGGGGGAAATAAGGAGGAGATGACAGGGCAATGGAACTTCACATACACCTTATTTAAGACTTGCGCTGTCTAGCATAAACTAACTCATTTATAAAAGCCCCAAGGCTAGCCTGATTGAATGTATTCAGTGTTACCATTCTTCCCATACTGGGAAAAAAAATTTAATGTCAGTATGAGTAGTCTCCCCAGCAAATCATAACCAAATGAACTGATGTTATTATGAACCATTTTTCTGAGCACAATAGATTTTTAATGAGGAATAGATGATCCTATGTATCAAGTGGGAGCCTATGGCTCCCACTTGCTGCCTTCCCCTTCCTCAGTTACATGAGATGTTTTCAAGGATGCAAAATAAGCTATAGTCACTGTTCTGCACTAACTCTAGTATGTCCCCAGTGTATACCCGAAAAGTTTGGATTGTTTTGGGTAACAAGCCAATGGTACTTTTAATTTTGTTAAATGCTATGCACATAACTCCTTCTGGTCTTGAAGTGGCAGGCTAGTGTGTATTTGTTTATCATCAGGGATCTGTACTAGGTAAATCTGGCTTATACTTCATTACTGTTTGCTGTCCTTCCTGTTGCTGTTTACCCACGCATTTGAAAGGAATGTGACAACTGAAAAGCTGGATTTGTAAATGGATTAATGCTACATCCCACAAAGATAACTGAAGAAATCAATGACAATTGGACCTCCCCCTGAGAGCTACATCATATGCTTCATAAGGGCTGCTTTACAAGACTTATTTGTACATCCTTGATAAAACTGTGCTCTGCTGGTTATGTCTTCACGCACTGATATGAGGTGTAGCGTTTCACACATGTAGAAGTTTTTATTTTTTAAATAAATCATAAAAAAAAGACCAATGCACTTAAATTTCTTTTATTTGGAGATAAAGTGAACATTAAACTGTATACATTATAAACAATAAATTAGATAACTTGAGAAATGTAAAAGGTGTCCTTGGTTTTTTGAAGCAAATACCAAATGGCAGACTATGGAAGTTTCATTATAACTTTGCAAAAAACTTTTTACTTCATTGCTTTCTCATCATAGATGACAATGGGAAATGAAATCTGATAGGAAGACTATTTCAGGTCTCTCATAAGCACCAGCAATGATTTTCTGAAATCAGTTTTAATGAGTTCAGGTGCATTATCTTTGTTGAACATTTTCCCTTTTTAGGTAACATTTCACTGAAGAGTGTGTTCTGTTAAACAATTAAAATAAACCCACATCAGCAATAAAAACAACAGTGTATAGAAAAGTCATGGACTTTCAGCATGCTTTGTAAGAATTCACAAAGAGACAATATTTTAAGGGCTTCTTCAGACACTTAAACAGCCATGTGTGTAACGCTATCTTCCTTCTGCTCAGGAGCAGAAGTAGAGAGATCAGATGAACACCAGCACCAGTGGAGAACTGCTAGTTCACATTTGAAGTTTAGCTTTTTGTACTTTGATTTTGCCTCGTGTTTGTGAAATCTTATTCAGTAGCTAACTGTAGTGGTAGGAAGTTGTTGCTCCTTTATACTCTCAGTTTTTTAACTGTGAAATGAGGCCAGAAAGGAAAGTAAGCGGATCCCTTTGGACATAATTCTCCTCAACATAAGATTTTTTTTTGTTTGTCATGAATGCCTGATGGAGTCAGTAATGTCTTTGTCTTTCCCATATTATCTGTTAACAGCTTTCAGTGCCTTGCTGCATAACTTTCATATAATTGAAGTAATGTTTGTCTTCCCTTCACAATAAAACATTTTAAGGCCTATGTACAGAAATATTTCTATTATTGCAAATATTTTTTCTGAAGTCTAAGTCTCATCCCCCCAGTAGACGGGCATGGGTATGACAGGTGTAATAACAATATATAAAATTTGAAGAAAGGCAGCTTCTCATCTTGATCTAATGGACTTAATTGTCAGTCACTAATAAATAGGATACTGCAGTAATTTTCACTAATTTGTATTCAGGGTAGCAGTTTAGAGAGTACAGAATTGTATTATCTCATTTTTGTGAATACTTTGCCAGAGACTCTAGATCCAGATTTTCCAAACTTGGCATCTATCTGTATCTATTTAACAAATTGCTAGTCCATGTCATTTTTCAGGACATCCATTGCATATCTTAACCCCAAAATGCCACAGATGACACTTTTTTTTTTTTTTTTTAATAATGCATAGAAGAATAAATGCGTACATGTCCAAAAGATAGTAGGACTGGGTAAAGATTACTTTTAAAATCTAACTCCAGGTTTTCTTGTATATGTACGAATTTGAGGCATTCTTCCGCACTGCAACGAATGATCTTGACAAAAGTACACTCACTTATAGATCACTGCTCATCTTAAAGAGTATGTACTGGATTTCCACTGGTAATGTTTTCTTGGGAATTTTTCTTATATTTGTAACTATTACCTTGGTTCTGGTTAAAGAATAACATTCCATTATACTAATAGAACAATCACCTCAGTATGATAATGTAACATAGACTATCATATTACTTTCCCCCAAATGTTAGTATACTATTTAATATCACTGGCTAGGGAATCATCAGCAAACTAGCTGTTAGTTTGAGAGTGGGTTAATATTCATGGTGATGTATTTCACTGTGCTTAACCTTAATCCTCAAAGTTCAATTTGTATCTGTCACTTTGTTCACATATGCTGTACATAATCCTTGAACTAAATTATGCAGAGGTGTAAAGTCTGCTTACCTTGCCCTGCTGTCCATATTACAACACTTGCCCTGCCAATGGGCTTGCAAAGCATGAAGAACTGCGTGCCCTCTCAAAACTTTGCCAGCTGAGCTGGAGAGTAGATGAGGTTGTAGCCACTCAACTTGGCTCTTGAGGATACTCTTCCACATAGTTTCTACCTTTACAGCTTTGATTTGTTGAAGTGAATAATGTAGTTCTGCCCTTAGTCCCTGATTCATATTCTGCTGGCCTCACCAACAGTAGGAGTAGTACCATACTCAGCAGAAAGCCTCACTGCCACAAGGTACTCAATCATACAGGCTGAAAGGAGAAGAAAGTTTTGGTGGTCACTAAAAAGGGGAGGTTATGTTTCTGATTCTAGGACCTTTTCTAGCTATACCATGCCATTGATACTTATTCCAACAGTTGACCCTTCTATGATTTTGATGTTTGTTGGTGTTTAATTTTCTCTATATGTTTGTTTTTTTCTCTTCTCTGCAAAAACAATATTTCCAAGTTGTAATCATTATTCATATCTGGGAACCTGACCATTCAGTTTATGCCATAGAAAAATGCCACTGTGCTGAATTGCCTGATAGAACCAGTCTGATTTATTGTTCATCTCAAGTACACCAGGCATGTTCTGCCTTGTCTTGGATTCTTTCTTTGTCTTTCTCTTGTCACTTGCTTCTGATCAAGCATGGAATTGATTTTTTTTCAAATCTTAGTTCTTGCATATAAAGTTGTATCTATCTGACTTATTCCATAAGCATGTTGTGTTTACTGTCTTTATATAAAGCTCTGCATCTCAACCTCAGATTGAATTGTATTGGTTTGATAAGCATTGCTATATCTATCATCTGACTTCAAAGTGACATACCACTGCGCCTCAGAATATTCTGCAAGGAGATATGTGTGCTGTTTGGATCTTTTGATCCTTCTCTGAAAAAAAGGGAAATGATAACATATTTTATCAAAGATTCTTCTGGCTGCTTAATATCATTCAGTTTAATTTGCTTTTAAAACAGCATCCAGCATTTTGCATAGAAGATATGAAAAAATACCATCAAATCAAGCAGCAATATTTCAAAAATTGTTTAGAAGTTCACCAAGAATTAGGTTGTCGTTGCCATTACTCTGCTGTACAAAAAGCAAGATTCAGCCTGTATGTGAACAGAAGGGAAAAGCAAATACTGCTTACCTAGTTCTCAGAGATTAAGCAAATAAGAGGTAGAAAATGGGCAACGATCACGAGATATGATAGCCCTGCTCTTTCTTCCTCTTCTTCTGTTCAAGGTAACTGGAATAGAGCCAGCTGCTTCACAAAAAAGGAGAACAATGAAGAGAAAGAGAGCATCAAGTACATTCTGAATTTTTTTGTCCACCTCCTAGGGTACAGGAACTGGGCTTCATCCTTTTGATCATTTTATCGAAAGTATAAAAAAAAAAATTGTTTAAAGATTCCTGTTAATCCTAGGTAGAGAGATATGACATTCTAAATCAGGCCTAATTGTGCAAATTGTGTCATGAAAATTGAAGTAACCCAAAAACAGAGAGAACATGAGTTTATAAAGCATCTGTGAGGATGGTTGTGATGCAGGAAAATATCATGCAAAACTTTTAATTATTCAAGGAGTGACTCTTTCAAAGGGTATATATGTAGCCTTTTAATAAGACTTTCAACTTTTAATAAGACTTCTGTAATTTAGCCACAATTAACATTTAAAATGTGGAGTTGTTACTTATCAGCACTTTTGTGAAATAACTTCATAAATGTATAGCAATATGCAACTAGTATTTTCGTTGCCACCTGAACTCGGCTCAAACTAAATAAATTATTTTTAAAGAGGAAGACAGTTTTCCAAGTTGAAAAATTAAAAAAAGCACCCTTTTTCCACTCTGACAATTAAAAGAACTATCAGAGGACTGTGGGTACTCGGTGTGAAACATAATTAGTTAAAAGGATTCTAAGTGAAGATGAATTGCCAGGATGAACTCTACTCACTACTCAGGTATATTCACAGTATGGTGTCATATCTGCCATTTTCATTACCTTTGTTTTTCATAATCCTCCAGTTATATTTCAGGATTTAGATGGAAGTTTCAGCTGCCAATCAAGAGGCAGAGGTTAATAGATACTGAAATGTTAGAAAATGTGGGAATTGTATGCTAAAAAGCTAACTAATCTTCAGAGAGAGAACAGAGCTGAAGCCAGGAAACTGGAATTATGTTTAACCACCAGAAAAATAACTAAATTGACATTACTTGGTAAAAACTTTTCTAATTATTAAAGTCAGAGATGAAAATGAGAACGAAATATAAAACTTTCTGTAGCACATATCTTACAAGTCAGTGTTAAAATCAAAATAGGATTATGGAATAAAAAGAAAACCTAGGCAGATGGTGATTTTCCAATCAAGCGGAAAATAGAACAAGGAAGGTAATGTAAATAGAGAAAGCATAAATTATTGCAGAATTGTGGATCTATCAATTTATGAAGGACAAAGCACAGGAGGCTAAAGTAACCAAATAAAATGTAAGAAACTACTACACATTAACAGACCTATGTTAGCTGGTTTAACATGCCAAAGAATACTTGAATGAAATAAAAAGAAATAGAAACAGAATAAAAAAAATCTTTCTGTTGCACAGAACACAAGAAATCATGCTTAAGAAAAATGTTTGTAAAGGTAAGAAAGGTCAATAAAGTATAAAAAGGACTGATCACAGTCAATTGACATTATTATGTCAATTTAAATTTAGAAATAGCAAAATAGGACTTACATTCTTATATGTAATAGTTAACAAATATTTAATAAAATTGATTTTTACCCCTTTGTAAAACTATTGAAGACAGCTATTGTTCTCTCTAGAATGTAAAATATATCAGATTTAACCATGAAAAGTGGTTGAACTCAGACTGAATACTGAAAGTATCATGCTTTACTACTAGTTATAATTCCTTGAATTCAGCCAGAAGTATTTGCCAGTAGTCTTTCAAATATCATTGGCACAGTTGTTTTGCTATTATTTCTCCAGTAATTGGTTCCTTTTTTTATACTTGCGCAGACTACATTTTTCCTGGCAGAAGTACTTTCAAAAAGTGATAGCAGAAGGAGTGTTTCAGCACTGGAAGTATTCAGTGCTGGTCTGTGAGACCATGAAATGAAAGAGTGAGTTTTGGCATGTGCTATCATTCGCTAATAAATTTTCATTTTATTCAATGTAATTCTCTGCACATTGCCTAACCATCTGATATGGCTAACCCTACACCAAGTCCCAGCAAACTGCAAAGAAACAGCAGCCCTCCTTCCTCAAGGAAAATGATCATAAAAATCAGAGGGTTGAACATTCAGAAAGTTGGGGCAGGGATGTCCTCTGACATTTTACCTAAAAGGCCAAGTTGGTGTGAGCCTCCTGGGAAATGAGGTGAGGCTTCTTGCTATCTCCTGATCTTGCAGAAATTTAAAGTAGCCAAAGTACAGCATACATGTGTGCCTGTCTTGTGATCCAAGACATGTGGGTCATGCAAACTCTTTTAGCTTCAGTACTGTTGTATTGTCCACAGTAGTGGAATCTACTATTAAGTGGAACTGAACTTTCAGAGTTTTACTTGAATTGTACGACGGTGATGTTGGAAGGTCAGAGCGCTGTTATAGCAATAAATAGACAATTCAACAGAGCAGAAAAAGAAAAGGATATTTGTATTTGTGCCTTTTCCTTATCCTGAAATATAGCTTAGGTAGCTATGAAAGTCCTATGAATGAAAATCTTTGGTGCATATGAACAGTTTAAATACACTTCATTTATTTTTTGGAGTCAGGAGAAGGAGAAAGACATGGGATTGCGGAGAAATGAATGCTTGCTGTTGGTAGAGTTCTTGGTCAACAAGGATCTCAACATCTCTATAGAATGAAGAAGTACCCAAGGCTTGGATTTCTGTCTGTGTATACTCACACAAACCACTTTGCTACCAGACTTCCATAAAACTGGAGAAAAGGTAATTATTATATGTTCGATCAACATTTCAATGTTAACCTCCCAAAAAGGAAGATCAAATTCTTTAATTTTAAGCTTGACTCTTTTGCTTATTCCTTAAAATAAAAGCGCATGCATCTGCATGTCATGGCAAAGTATGATAGCTTTTCTTTTTTTTTTTTTTTTGGCTGAATGGTGATTTTTGCACCATTCGGCGTTTTTCACTGGCATTTCATTTTCCTGTTAAAGTTCTTCTCCTTCTCCCTAACTTCAGCCTGAATTATAAAGGTGCGCCTACTGTGTTCATTGACCAAGCTTTGAAAAAATTCCACAAGCAGCAAATAAATGGGATTGTGATAATGTGAGAGGGGTTTCACTATTAGCCACACGTTTGTAGTTGAAACTACATTGCACAGGTTTAACATGTTTAAAACTGATAAGTCTCTTCAGTGCCAATAGAAAGAATATGTGTTCATGGCAAGGATGGTTCTTGCAACCCAATGAATGTGTAACATTTTATAAAAATCAGATCTAATAATATCTCAAATACTGAATAACAGAAACCTTGTTTATGAGCTGCCAGGGTGGGTCACAGTAACTCGGGTGACCTACTTTCTCTAGATACATGTGCATGAGCTACAATACATTAGTTTGAGAAGCAAATTGGCCTTTAATTTTTTTCTTCTACTACTATTTGCAGATAGAGAGGTGTTTAAACTAGATTCTGACGCCTGTAGTAGAAACTCTTGCCTGGGTTATAATCATAACACATGCCTCCAAAGTAAACATACATTAACACAACTCAATGTGGTAATTAAGATAGAAAAAGGCAGTACTAACCTACATGGCCTATCTGATTCCTTGGGGAGAAAAAAAGGACTAACGTGACTTGAAATGTACCCAAAGGGCTTAGTTAGCCTTCAATTAGCTACAAGCTTCCTCTATTAAAATGCATAACAAATACCAGCCTCCACGTCCCTGAACCCTTCATTATTTAAGTCCTAATTTCAGATGGTTCTTTTGTTACAGCAGATATCCCAAAAACTAGCATTGACTTTTAATTACACTATACAATTATTGCTGTCAGGTGATAAGTTGGAAGGACAGAAGACTCCAGGGCACATTTGGGTGAACCATGAGAGCTCAGCTCTTAATCAAAAGCAAACAACAGAACAAAGGCAAACATTCCAGGAACAATCTACAATAAAATGAAGGTCAAATGGTCATCTCTCTTAACCTTGCATTTTACACCTGCCATCAAATCCAGAGAGTTTACTCAGGCAGCCAGACACAAGTATAGGGACTGGCAATGTGAAGCGGAACAGAATGTGAATTGTGCTTGACTCCTTGCACTCCCTCAAGTTCAAAGAGACACACATTTCTTCTTTCTTGCATTACTGTTATTGATCTCTTATTTCAAAGGTCGTATTGGGGGTTGTTTGCTGAAGATTTCCATACTGTGCCAATATAATTAATATATTGTGGGGGAGTGCATTGGGCAGATTTTAGCTTTTGTCTTTGAGTTCGTTTTGATGCTGTTTAGTGTCTCCTGGACATTGACCTTTCTAATTGTGTCTGTGAGAAACCTGACTTTGAAGGTGGGCTGCAACATTTGATTAGATTTTGAAATAAGGTGTTGTATGTCCTTGGGATTGCTGGGTGTTGTTGACAGCTAATCCAAATCAGAAGGACATAGAGCAACAGCTCATGAAAAAGCACTGGTCAGAATAGTACAGAGTAAGCAAGGAGCTAGTTGTGAGTGTTACCATTTTAAAAGCAAGAGGCCTGCCTTAGGTGTCAGCTGACATCACTAAAAACAGAGTTGGGAGAAGACTTAAATGCATATTAAAACTACATGAGCAGTATTACATTGAGTATCACTTTATTATTTATTTATTGCCTACATTTATGGAAAATAAGCCACTTGGGCTTGAAGAGTTTCTTTAGCTTATTTTGAGCTTGTTTTCTTGCATGGGAAAAATGTGACAGACTAGCTGATGTACAATAAAACACTGCATATTTAAGCAAGAGTGTATTGCTCAGAAATGTATTCTTCTGCCTCCTGTGCACCCTCTTCCCCTTTCACGATGGGAATCTGGAGCGCTTAATATTCAGCTGAAGTGTATGATATGCAATAGCCCTCTTTTTTCTTTCATGTCTCTCACTGCAACTATGACATCTCCACTGCATGAACAAGTCACATAGGGATCATATAGGAATTGTGCGGAAAACAAAGACCCTTTTTTTTTGTTGTAGTTACATGTATTATGAGGATTTATGCAGAATGAACTTGTTTATCATACATGAATATCTTCTCTAAGTCAGGTATTTCTTGCTTAAAGGGAAAAAGCATGCAAACATGCAAAGCCATTCCTTTTCTTTCCTTAAATGTCTTCAAAATAAAACCCACATTTTCTAACAAGAAATAGTATTGTTAACTGATACGGCTTCTCTTCACTTTTAGATGGCTATAATTGTGAAGTTAGGAATTAAGACTGGTGCAGCCTTCAAAGGATTTTTTTGCTTCCAATTTGTATAACAATTTCCTGGGAAATTTAGTTGTGTTAAGATGCAGTTATGAAGAAAAGACACATTTTAATGGGTTTCATAGCAAATATTAAATATTCTAAGATGAAAGAAGCCTGAAAAGGTAATAGGCAACAATCATTACAATGGTAGGTCAAAGAATGCTGAAATCCCAATTCAGTATTGCTACAATTAAGTAAGTGCAGGCTGTATTTCTGTGCTGAATTTGGCTACAAAGCATACAATAAAAATAGAATAGGGGTCAGAGGAAGCTATAAGATAATGGTATGAGATCATTCAAAGCTTATGCAGACATTTGGAAGTCCTAGTTTGAAATGTCTAACCAGCTGAAGTCAGTAACATTCAGGGCATTTTTTGAATACTCAGAGGTACTGAAATGTCAGATGTAAGCTTAAAAAAAAGATGCCAAATTCAGGTGCAGGAAGTTACTACAGAGTGAAGAGATGAATAAATACCACTATAATACTATGCATTGCTGAAATATAATTACTCGTTTTTGTTAAGGTTAGCATTCTCTTTTCTAGATAAGCTGCACAGGAATGAGTTGAACATTAAGCCTAAGGTAAAAGTCAGTCACTGAATAATATTGCTTTTCTGATGCTGGAAACTCAGTATGAAATGTTTTTTAATCATGCCATTATCCCACAGCAGACAGGTACAAAGCAACAGAATGTATACAGCAGTGCCTTCTGTTTACCGATGAGGGATAATCCCAATTAACCACGAATCGATTGTGAGTGATACATTATTAGAGATAGAAGCATTTTTTTTAATAAAACTGCTTAAAATAATGTATTTAGGTCAAGCTTTGGGAAGCAGGCATTAATCAGAAATACTGTTTAAACAGAATGACCTGTTTAAAACACTGCAGAACCAATCTTCCCACAAATGAACTGACTATGGCTGTGTAGCCAGGCAAAGAGTAGTTCTGGCTGCACTGACTCCCAGCACCACAGTATTTTCCATTAATAATGTTGAGGATTAAATTAACCTGAAGCTCAAGGTCAAAATTTTCATTTTTTAAATAGTTGAAAACACCAACCTAGCAGTTGGATGGGGTGCTAGCCTGCCTTGGCTTGATAGAGCCAGACTGCATTGGTAGAACCACGGGCAAGCCTTCAGAGCTTCAGAGCTCCACCTATCAACCCCATCTAACCACATATTCACATGTGAAGAGTACAAGTGATTGGTGAATCTGATTAGAAAATTATTTTGCATCTTCATAGAACTGACTGTAGCCTCTCCCTATGACAGGTTTCCTTTACAAGGCTGATTTGACAGGGGTTTTTTTCCCCCCAAGAAATCATTATGTATACTAAAGTATTAATTAACAGCCCTGAATTCAGTGTGACAGGAATGTTCTTGTACCGTACTGCTCTTAACTTTATTCTTTTCTACAGAAAACAGGAAAATAACTGAAGTCTGGGCTTCTTGACCAAGCTTGTTCATTCAGGTCTGTCTTATGACCCTTAACTGATATCAGCATTCTTCATATAATCAATCATACAGCAGTGAGAGACAGGAGGAAGAAAATAATAGGTTCAGAGACCCTAACTTCAGTCCCTGGAGTTCCCTGAATCCTTCATCCAATTGTAGGATCCTTGATAAAAGAAGTTGTAAGGAGCTATGAGGGGTTATTTCATGCATATCTTTATTAGTATTCCACTAAACTAGTATCTCGCTGAACTGTTCCAAACAGCATATGGTCTTAGAGACTCCACGATCTCCCTAGCCGAACTATTGCATTGATTAGAAAGATTCTATCTTTTCTAGTTTTTTACCTTTTTCAAGTAACTATCTCATGGGATTACTATGAGGAGCCGTAGTCACATAGACCTGGAGAACATGTTCCTCCTTTCCCTTTTCATAAACCACATAATCCTTTTTATAATCCTTTTTCCTTTTTTTTTTTTTTCCTTTTACCTATAAAATTCTGAGTCTTTCCCTTGTCCCTCACAGGCAGAGTGTAGTGGGTCCTGACCATGTTCCTGCTGTCACTGAAATTTTAATTTGTGGTGTTCAACTTTTTCAAAACAGAATGCCCAAACACCACTCAATGGTCCCCTTAACTCCTCATCAAGTCTGAGTGGAGTGAGAGGATTCTATCAAAACTGCAGAATGCAAAACACCTGCTAAGCAACCAAGTAAAACATTCACCTTTTTTCACAAAATGGTGTTATTTTTGATACTGGTTCAGCTTGTATTTCGCAATAGCTCATCTCATTTAGCCATCTTGTTGTTTCCCATCCTGTGTTTATACATCTAATTATTCCTGCATAAAAGAAAAGCTTCGTACTTACTGAGCATCATTCCAAGCCTTTGAGACACCAGTTTGCTGAGAAGATTTTGAATTCTGATATTGTTCTCCAACATATAGTCCCTTCTATCATCAGGCGGCCCTTGAATGGTAACAAATACGTTGTTGTAATCAGCAAGATCATCAGTGAAGATATCAAAGGACTGTAAAATCGTGACCTTCCTTGAATTAATTCTGTTCAATACTTTCTTCCATTTTGACAATTAACCATTGATAAATACAATTTTAAGTACAGCTTACCAAACAATATTTCCCTAGATTAATTTTTAGAATGTATTGTGACTGCAAAAAGTCATGATGCATAACACCTCCTGTTTTCATCATTATCCTGGTTATGCAGAATTTAAAGGAAAATATTGGTTTGATTTTGCTTGGTTCCTTGTTGTCTTGCAAAGAGATAGCTGAATTATTTGTTCCAGATCCTTCTGAGGAACTGAAATAACCTGCCTGGCTGTCAATTCTCTGACTTTTTTTCCTAACTCCTTGACCTCTTTAAAGATAGACGTGATGTTTGCCTTCTAGCATCTAATGAGTCTTCAAAAAAGTCAGAAATATCTCTGAGATTTCTTCAGTTGAACAGCACAGTTTAGTGAGATTAAAAATGCTGAAACATTGGATACTGTGAAAACAAGCAGGAAATGGACAGGGAAGCTCATGCAAAGAATTAATGCAGTACCCTCCTAGAGCAGCACATTCTGGCAGATGTAAGACCTTTTGGATTTTTTAAAATTTAAACTTTTATAAAGTTCAAGAATGAATTAGAGTGCTTCTTAAGGTAATTTAAATTGCCAACGGAAATAACATTTCACTCTTTGGAGGCATCTTCCTTCATGGTGCAAGAGAATATACATGAGAACCAAAGTTGGAAAACAATCACTTTGCTTTCACAGTTTAAAAAGATATGTATATAATCACATTTTTAATAAATCCATTATACATTTTAACTGTTTATGGTGTATAACGATTTTTTGATCTGCAGGAGCTGCTTAAAAAATGAAATTAATATCATTAACTTGGTAATATTTTTACATAATTTTATTCTTCACATAGTTCTTTATTACTCATCTTCTTTCTGAATCAAACCCACAAAACTCATAGATAAGTGAATATATTCAAACTTCATTCAACAATTTGAAGCACATTTTAGTGAATTTGCTTGTTTCTTGATCACCTAGTAACATGAGTACAAGCTAATGGTCCTTTAAAACTATTTTGTGCTTAGAGATTAGCCATTTTTGCCTACACAACAGGAAAGACTTCCAAGGTGGCTGGATTTTCAAGGTATAGATTATTGCTGTGTGTTGTTTACTGGACTTCTGTAATGTATCTCAAGTTGGGCATGTAACAATTGACTTGACAGTTTTCTTTTATGCTGTCTGATTTTAAACTGAAAGAGGACAATTGTGAACACAAATGCCAACCAATAGGGTGCCAAACTCATGAAAGTGTTATGATTCATAACTCTGCCTATTTCTCCATTCTGCATCAGCTTTGTGTGCAACACAGCAGAAAGAGCTTCATCTTGTTGAAAAGCAATTTAGAAGTTTTCTCCATAAGGCAGTCATATTACCATAATTATTTGCTGCAGTATTTTGTCTGCCATTTTTGCCCTACTCACATCTATTTCAGCTGGTGATGCTGGAGAAGGAGGGAGTGAAGGAAGAGAGCAAAGGAGAAGGAAGCAGGAAAAAAAAAGGGCTATGACATTTTTATTTATTTTCATCAAATCCTGTATATTGAGGGTTAAGATATATTTTGCTGAATGAATTTTGATGTGCTTTGATGCATCTATAATCACAGCACACTTATCTGAATAGGTATTATGGGCTAAAAAAATGATTATTTTCTGCTTAGCCAAGTGAACCACAAGGAGAAGAATAATTCTATAACCTTAAAGGCAATGGTCTGAAGAAAAACAAATAGCAGAAAGTAATCATGGAAGGGGCAAAAGGAGATCAACCATTCTGCTAAGGAGGAAGCAGCCTTCAATTAAATATCTATTCATTGGTAATGAATGCCAAATAACATTAAATAAGCATTTAACAGAATATTAATCACATACTTAAGGGCTAATTGCAGTATATTAACAATTAATGGCCCTTTAAGAAACGAAACATACTATGGCACGTCTTAAATGTTAATTGAAAGCTATTTCAGGAACTTTATTTTGCTTTTCTTAATTGGACAGTGACACAATATACTGTTCACTGAGCCCTTCTATCCTTATGCTTTGAAGTAGTGCAGTTGCTGTTACGCTGCAGAATGCAGCATCAGATTTCAACCAGTTGTATTCCAGGGAAAAAAAATCAAGTATGTTTTTCATATATATGGCCTGCCATAATCCTTACTGATAGCACGTGTTTCTTATCATATAACTTTAGTTCACTCCACAGAGGTGGTGATGGTTCAAAAGAGTTACTCTATGTTTAAACCTGACTTCTAGCAATTACTCACTAGAGCTACACCATCCCACTAGAAGTTACTGAAACTGTGGAGAGCTCTGAAGCCAACAGAAGGCCAGATCGACCTAATTTCAAACACAGGCTTATGCTGTAGTTGTTTAGATTTCTTGTCTTGATCTACCACAGAAATAATCTTCATGATGATGGAATGTACTTGCAATAACCTGTAAGCCTAGTTCTCTATCAGAAATTGTAAAAGAAGAAAGGAAAAAGCAATTAAAAAAGAATAGAAAACCAAGAATAAAACAGGTGTTTAACTCAAAGCTGAGGAAAGAATGGAGAAGGAAGTGTAGAGGGAACAAAATAGGTATCTGTAAAACTAAAGCACATGGGGTAATTCTTCAGTTTTCTCTAAGAAACCAATGAGACCTAAGTCAGAAATTTTCCCCTGGCAAGATATAAAATTTTGTGTGGAGTTTTTGAAGTCTCTTTCCTCTCACACCAGGCTGTCACATACATAAACGGTTCCTCATATGACTCCACACCATGGGGTTGTGTTATACCCAGGGAAACAGGCTGTAGGCCAGTGCTGCCTTCAAAAGAAGCCACCTCATTTTTCCACTTGGTTTCTTGTTATCACCTTCTCACTGTTCTTTCCCATGCACCAGCAAAATTTTTCATCCAGTTAGAGAAATGAACAGCTTGGATATCTGATTCAGATCAAATAGCATCAGAGGAATATTAGTTCTAACACAGGTCATTTTCCCAACGAAATTAATAAAATCCCCATTTTTGTCTAATGTGGCGTGACTAGATTTTTCTCATGACAGACTTAAGCTCAGACTTTAGGTTAGACATCCCATGTTCTCCATTTATTGAAAAAAGAAAGTATAGCACCAGCTGTTTGCAAATACCTGCTGACTCTCCATGATTCTTGTAGTAAAGGAACACATCATTTAATGGTGAAAGAAAGGCACGCTTTGTGTTGAACACGGGGTGCTTCTCAAGTGGAAGACATGGAAGAAAACAATGTGTACTAATTCTAAGGCTGCATTTGATTTTGAGGCTTATGACTGCAGTTTCAAAAGTTTACTGAGGCTGTTCATTAGCCTTTAACAGTAGTATTACAATACCAGAGCTCAACATGTTGCTATGTAGAGCTTTTTTACATCTATTTTTAAGGTAATTGTGCTGTTCAGGAACTCCCATATGAGGATTTTTTCTTTCTCTGTTTTTATTATGATGACTGTCACATTCACTTTAGTTAAAGACATATAAAAAAAAAAAAAAAATCTGTGCAACCAACATCTTGACTTTGTGAGTGAATAACTGAAATGGTAATATTCTGTGGAAATTTATTGCTAGCAGGTTTATAATCATGAAATGGTTGTGAGTCTGTGCTTTGGGCAGAAATGCTAGCCATCTATTCTCCCACCACTTTGGAACCTGTACTTCAGTAGATATTTTTAAATATTTTCCTTCTATTTAGATGTGAGTTCTGGATTTGTTTCATTTAGCATTTTTAGAATATTTAAGATATTCATGGACTTCTATAAAATATATATATTATTTTCACCAAAGATAGGTTCCATCTTATGTTAAATATTGAGATTGTGTGAATAGGTGCAATTACCAGAGTGTCAGGAGAGCCAAACTATTGAACAGACTATATGCCCTTTTATTCTTCATAGCTACTAATTATAGAATAAATAATATCTCAAAAGAACCTACTCAATATTTTTACTCAATTATATTACCCTGAATAATGTTTTGTTTTACATTTTTAAATGTTTTCACAATTTTAAGTGCTTTGGACTAATAGATTACTTCCACAGAAGTTGCAAATCTATTTGGGGTTGTTTGGGGGTTTTTTCCTATGAAATTATTGTATGCAACACAGGTGCAAAACAAAAAGAGCATCAACCAAATATAAAAATACATTAAAAAATTGTTCCTACACCTGTGCTTTAAATTGTAGACCAATAGAGTGCTTATGCAGAAAGTAGTACACTGCACTTTGTATGTACTAGCATATATTCTTTATGTTTAGTAGTTGATTTATACATTGTTATTTATCTGTACTAGCATATTGTACATCCTGTGAAACAGAAGGATGTGGCAGGAAGCAACAAACTGGAAAATACAAAAAGGTATCAAATTAATGTATGCGGTGATCCACTTAATCTCTGTCCTCTAGCATCAAACACTGAGAGGTAGAAAATGTCTCTGCCCGCACAGGATTCTATTTTTAATGTTTTAATTTCTCATTATCACATATTCTAAAGAATATATATACTTGTATTTTCAGTTTAAAAATATTAACATCATGCATTTTCTTACAGGCAATTCTGAATGTTAATGTCACATCTGATAGCCACATTCAAACTGTGGCCAGTTTGCAGAACATCAAGATTAGCATTAACATATTGTCTATTATCAGCTTCTTGATCTAAGTTTCTCTGTCTCCATCTGCCAGTCCCTCCTTTTTTTTAAACCAGTTCCTACTGCAAAGCAGATTTCTGTGAGTGGAAAATGAGACCAAAGCAACATAGTATAGGCTGATCTCTGCTCCAGGAAGCCCAGAGGATACAACTAATTGAAAAGTAGGTAAGGTAAAGCAGCAATGATGGGGAAGGCTCAGGGTAGCCTTCCTCTGATTTTGATGAGGAAATGTTCACAATAAATTAAAGTTGCCTTCTCCAGATTCTCTCTACCTGTCTCTTCCTTTACCTACTGATGAAGGATTAAAAAAATAGAATAAAAAAGTCACTTTTGAAAGGAACCCAGCAATTTAGTTACTTTGTATCTCTCTGTACCAAAAGAGACAAATCTAATCTTAGAACTCAGCTATAGGCAGCTTATTTTCATTCTCATTCAGCACCTATAAGATCTTGGCTATCAACTTCTTCCTTATTCCTCCACATATACAAAACATATGACATATATAGATATATACCATCATATATATTTAGTAAAAGATGCAAGAATATTTCAGCAATGCTTTTTATTCATACTGCTATGCTTTTTATTACAGGTACAAAAAGTATTTCTGGCTGAAAATTCCTTCCAATGATGTTTAACTGCATTATAGTAGCTCTTTACAGCCAGTAGTGGTGAATTATCCCATACAACAAAAAAATGGAAGGGTCAAGTAGGGTAGCAAATTCATCTGTCAAAAATGTCCTCTAGATCAATGACAGCTTTATTCTACCAAGCACTGTATGTGACCTTAAACAGTCTACCCCATTGCTGAAGCAGCTCTTTGCTACCATTTCTTGAAAACTTGAACTAGGAATAGAACTGCTTCATCTTTTTTTCTTTCTAAATGTGAGCCCACTCTTTTCTATGTTTTAATTTTCATATAGGTCAAAGCTTTTACTCTTTACCATATGAGCTCATAATAACTGGCAGGTCTTGGGTATTCCAGCAACTGTAATTTCCAGAGAAAATTGCATGAATGCTCCATATCTCCGACAGCAGTGTTGCTTCTTGTGCTGAAAATAGATTTAAGGACAGAAGACACCCAAATGCACCAATTTCCAGGGCATGATCTTAATGAATATTTATTCTGCCAGCCTAAGTAAAAAAAGTGATTTTTCAACATATAAATGTAAAAGAATTCAATTCACCTTATGCTTCAGATCAAGATTTCTGTATTGCCTTGCCAAAACTTCCAGCAGCACCCTCTGCTATTCAGACTTGATTAGTCCAGCTGTGGGCAGCTGGGCGTCACAAATGTACTAAGCATTTAGCACTGGCACAGGCTGCATATATTGGGTTAGGAGATCCAGAGCCTATTGCAAGCCAAGCTTTAGCCAGTAGAGCTTCAGTACTATCCCAATGAGAGAGCAGATGGAGAATGAGAACTCTGAGCCACTATTAACATTGCTTATGCCAAAAGGCAGCTTTAGCTTGGCATGACTTATACCATTGCACCTGACCTGCCTGCCCTTTTCCAAATGAAATCTCCCCACCTCCCTCATGTTTGCTGCCTGGACATTATCACTTCCCTTATGAAGGCTGTCTGTTTCGAGTCCCTGAAATCAGGGTTTACTAGAAAAGACAATTTCATTCCATGAGACGAAAAGAAATCATTCAATTAATCCATAAGGAAAGTGTCTGTCTTCTGTGAGTTTTGAGGGAATACACCATCTTCAATTTCTTTGGTTACTAACACCTTCAAAAACCTTTCAAAAAGCTGAAAACTGTAGCTCTGGAAGTATTGGTATCTGCCTGAATGTGAATGGAGTATTCAGAGGGACTGCAGAATACATATTTGACACATAGTCATTATCCTGTAAAACATCAATAAATGTAATTTTCCCATGTTTGTTTTTTGAGAACTACAGTGCAGCTGAATTGTTCTAGTTAAGTTTGCAAAGAAAATGCAACGTGAAGTCTTCTTCACCTATATATAACATTTCAAAGTAATTCAAATATGACTCAGTCATGAACTGATAACAAGACTTGTGATGGTTTTCTGATACTTCCTCAGTAGTGAATGGTACAGCAGTTACGCTTAGAGTAACAAAAAGGAACAGATACACCAGATAGTCTGATCTCACACTGATTTTTCTTGCCCCGTCCGTAGAATGATCTCAGGAGACATCTGCTATTATCTGAGGAATGAACACATAAGAGATGTCAGATGACCATGCTTTAACATTATCAGTTTTCTATTTCACTTATCTCTTTTGCATTTTGCTGCAATATATCACAGAATGATGTACTAAAAAAATCTCCAAGGACACTGGATTCTCCAAAGAAACTATGCACCACTTTTAAATCTTTTTCCCACAATTTTAAATATGTAATATTCAGATAATAATAAAGGAAATGTCTCTTCTTACAGGACTTCTGTTGTTGTTCTTTAATGCTCTATACAGAATTGTAGGTAGGTAATGTGATGTTATTTCAAGTGTCCTTGAAAGTAAGCCCTAAAATTGTAACACCCTAATTAAAGAAAACTAGGCTCATCAAGCTTAATGTTATCACAAACAAATCAGAGGGATTAATACAGATTCATCATTAGCATCTTTCATTTAAAAACAAAGAAGTGCCTCCAGAAGGCATAATGTTATTTCAGGGTCATACTGCTGATGGGACAGAGAACATGGGTTTTGAACTCCTAGACATTGTTGATATGAATATATATATATTTGTCTGGATGGCTTTTATGTTTATGATTGACCACTGTTTACTTATTTACTCAGCACTCACTGTATCCTTAACCTTGCACGACATGCAGATATCAATCCATTCCCTACAGGGTTTACAATCTGGAAGACAAACATGAGTGATAAGACACACTAGGAAACCCTGAGGATATGTTCCCTGTAAATGATGTTTTTTTCTTTCTGTTGTTGGTTTGGGGTTTTATTGTTTTACTCACACGGAGATGGGAAAAAGCAAAGAGCTGCAGACTCCTCTGAAATTAGGTGGTGGGAAATATCAGATGTTTCTGTGCCTTGACGACAGGAGGTGAGTTTTTCCAGTGCTGCTAATTCAGTATGGTCCTGCATCTTGCTTTTCAGAACAAAGAGAAAAGTTTATAATGATGTCTGTTTTACTTGTAAAATAGAGATTTTCTACAGTTTCAGCAGCAATATAAATTTAACTTGCTTGACAAAGAAAAAAATATTTCACAAAATTCTTACACAAACATTGACCATTGCAGGCCAACTAAAACCTAACATTCTATAACCTAGGATTTTTATCTGATAGAGAGAAAGAGAGACTGAGAAAGAGGAAGAGACAGAACAAAGACCAAACTTTAGTGCTGGAAAATTGTATATGCCATATAAGCTTCATCAATGATGGAGAATAATTTTGCTCATTTCATTTCTTGCATGAGCTCTCTAGTGTCTTTACGTAAAACAGAAAAAAGAAGGAACCTGTCAGAGTGTTTAATTAAGAAGCAAAAAACTATTGGCATTTCAAGTATCAGAGTTTTTTTACAATGACCAGTAACTTTTCAGGGGCATTCTGTGTGCTTCACTTGGAAGTGAACTGAAGCACGGACATTCAACACACTAGTATTACACAGGAGCTATCCAAATGTATATGCTCATCCCACATTAGCAACAAGTTAACTTAATTCCACTTAGATGTAGCTAAAACTAAGGCATGTTTGGATGTAGCCAAAACAAAGGACCTATGAAAGTGTTCTTCATTTGGACATGAATATAAGCATATTAAAATAGTGTAACTAAAAAGTGTATGCAAGTGTTTTGTAACACTGTGAATGTCATTCTATACACATATGTGAGCAATGTGACCACCAGTGGGGAAAATGAAGATTAGAATAGTTGAACTTAGATAGCATTCAATTAACAAGAAGTTGCCAAAGGAAAAGGCAAGTGCACAGCACTGCGAATAGGCAGGCGTCTTGCTGAATATACAAGACGGATGGCTGGGAAATGAAAAAATTAAAAAAAAACAGATGAGCAATATCAAAACCATAGCTAGCTGCATAAAAAAGTCAGGTCTAAGTGAGAAAATTAATGAACAAGGACCACCAAGGACCACAAGTGTCGGTGTTGACTAAACAATATCAGATCTTCATACTTGCATAATTTAGTACATAAGTGTTAGGATCAACAGCATTGTACATATACAGATGAAGATTGAATGAGAATTAACCATTTGCAAGTAGTGTTCTATTAATGAATCAATTACTGAAATTTAGTTTAAAACTGTCCTGTTTTGTCTGCCTTCTAATAATTCCCATCACAGTGATGTCTGAGTCCCTATATACATATATATACATATTCTCAAGGGCAACAGAGAGATAAACTAGCTTTCACTCAAGTGTTTTCTGGCAGTACAAAGAGTGTTTCTCCATGTCCATCATGTGCAAATTTTGTAGGGGTACATTGTGTTTGTTTTATGTACTAGAGGAAGTGTGAAGCAACACTTCCTTAGAGGGAGGACTAGAGAATTCTTCTACTGTGGTGACGTCTCTTGGAGCATTAAAAGTCATGAAGAACAGATTGAAAAGAAACCCTCTGTTTCTTCTGAATAAGTGTAATTCTTGTCTATTTCCTCCCTGCCCTGTCATTTTTGACCCTTCCTTCTCATCACAGGGCAAAACTCTTGGTCAGATTTTTGCCTGATCTTTAGAAAAGTCACTCAAGGAAAGGCAGGTCACAGACAGAATGGCTGGGAACTTTCCATCTTCCCATTATAATGGGAAAAACAATGGGTGTACTGAGCTTAGCTTTAAGAAGATAAATAGATAGCGACTGCTTTCTCTTCACGGCTGGAGAAAATGGGTGAATTCTTATTTATATAGCTTTTGAGATGCTTTTTTATTATATACTCTATGATTTGGATTATGATGTCAACATACTTCATAGTTACTGAAGTAAGTCTAACTATAAACTATGACAAGTACAAGCAGAAATGCACAAGCACAAAAAGACGAATTGTTGGTGCAATTCCACTCTCTTCAGTAGGACTACAGCAGGAGATTAAATTGTCCTTCAGCATTATTTAAGGTTCAAAGAGTGCATTTAAAACACAATAAATTGATAATGCCCAACTTGGGCACTTTATAACCAAGTTTTTCCACTCTCGTGGGGGATGATCCAGAGTCAGTGAACTGTTATAACCTTTCATTTTTCATTGATACTAACATATATCAATAAATGCAATGCTTAGATGATAAATGTTTATAATTTACTTCTTTGTTGCTACTGTGTCCTAACAAAAAACTACCTTTAAAAGAAAGTGAAGTTACACTTATGAAAGGGAAAACTGTTCTTCTGAAGTACAGAAGTATGCTGCAACAAATATATTTTCTTGTTTTTAAACACTAGGACATATGGGTGTTTGGAAAGAATTAAGAGTGGCACAAAAGAATGCTGGCTAAACTTGAAATTTTTCATTGCCTTTTGAAAGGTGTTAGGCTGAGGGTTGTGCGCTTAAAGCTGAGAGAAAAAGTTGGCCTGAACTTCATTTTCCCTTTGAATCTGTGATTTATGTGTGCAACAAAACAAGTAGAAAATGTGAATGAAATCAATTGGTTATTCTGTCCTTCTGTCTCAAAAAAACTCTTTCATGCTGATGAAACAAACAGCTCAAAAGCTAAATAACCCAGTGTCACCATATTTTATGTGAAATGACAGCAGAGTTTCATGTTTTGTTTGAAAGGCAAAACAACATGATATGCATTTACAATGTGACATAGAATTTTCCTGACTTATGTGTATCTTTTTTAATTTACACAGTCAGTTCAACATTGTGTGGTCAGGTGATGTGCCACACCAGAGCAAAAGAAGTAATTCACTCAATCTTTTTCCTCAGATGAGTCTTGTAGTTTATATATTTGCTGTCAGACTCATCAATACTTTCATAAGTGTATGGCATAGTGTTTATAAGTGAAGTGAAGAACCAGGGGGAAAAATGTGGACTGATTCTATGAAAACTAAAATTCCTGTTGTTGCATCTTTTCATCACATGATTTGTACATAATACAATACTCATCGTCCCATTTAAGAACTTGTAATTATAACTCCCTTCACAATAATTCTATCTTTAACAATGGTACTTTTTTTCCTAAAAAATCATTTATCTCATTGTGAAAAATACATGGTTAGTCTCTGTGTTCCCATACTGACTTTGAAGTATGGCTGCATCTAGATACTCATTAATAAAGTGGGAGTATAAAAGACTCTTGTTTTGGGCCATAGAGGCACTCTGTAATCATCTTGTAAAGAAGACATTGACTAGGATAAGGTGGTTGTTTCCCCTAATCTGAGTAAATATTGTTTCTGAAGAAGGTCTTCTTTTGATAGTAATGAAATTTTGTTTTCATCTTCCCACATTTTATACAGAGATATTGTCATGCATTGTGCTCGTATCTCAGACTAGAACTAGGTAAATTTAGTTAAGGTCTATGGCAAAAAGTTGTGTTTGAAAATGTGACACATTGCAGAACTATATCCCATTGCCAGAAAAAAAGTCATTCAATTTTAATTTCCTGCTCCAATCTCTTGAAATGTGCCTGCATGCAAAAGGTTGAGACATTGGAAACTACCAGCATTTTACATTTTTATAGTGGTCGTGCTTAAAGAAACTCTGGTTTTTCTGGTTTGTTCATCATTTTGTCATTTTGTCCCAATAAGGGGCACTTTGGGAACGATGACTTCCTCTGAATAAATTAGTTCATTTGGCAAATTTTGGAGCCTCACAATGTTAAAACTAAAGGGTAAAATGAAATCTGGACATTGATTTGGTCAGTAATGTTCACTGAACACGAGAATATCATCAAAAGAATCAGAAAACAGCTAAACAGGTGAAAAATATAGTGAATCTCTTAGTTCAAAATGATAAGTGAATATTTTTCTTATAAGGGAAAAAGAAGTAAATACACTGCATTAAAACTACAAGTAATTTGAAAAAAGACAACTAAATATGAACCTTGTTGTCATTGTAAGTAAGATAAAGAGAAATGTGTATAAAATTAAGCTAAATGGATTATGATATACTTCACTGGTAGATTGCAAAAGTTATTGTAAATGAGAAATATTCATCCACAAAGAACTTTTTTCCCCAGTGGTGTCTTAGACTTATTCTTGGCTTGACGAAGGAAATATCTTTAGCAATATTTATAAAGAAAATAATAAGTTTTCTAGATGCTGGTAAAAATATGCAATGATGTGAAAGTGTGCAGACTGTTAAATAATGACTGGACAAGCTGTTGGTGGATTTCTTTGAGTAACTGAAGCTTTGATGTAGCCAAATACAAGTTCAGACACTGGGAAATAAGAATGTAGGTCATACTTATGAGAAAAGCTGCATTCTGGATTGCAGTGACATTGAGATGGATTTAAGGGTCAAAATAGATAATGAAAAGAAGAGTGAAATGCTGTAACTAAAAGGGTGAGCATAATCCTGAGACGTGAAAGCAAGGAAATATCAAACAAGAGAAGGGAGACTGCTTCACTAATGATATTCACTGAAATACGCTATTACTGAAGCACTTGTGTGCCGTTAAGGTGCTTTCTCTTTAAAAGAAAACTCAAAGTTTCTTTTGAAGTCTTTTGGCAAGACTTTTACTTGGTAACCATGAAAGAATATTAAACAAACAAAACCCACAAACTTATAGCACTCCTGTGAACCTCAAATTTGGTATAATCAATCAGTCAATCAATGTGATTCAGCTCTGGTCTACAGGAAGATATGTGAGGAAGTGAATTAGTCTTAATGGCCAGAAGAAGAAGAAAGATGATCTTGTGGTTGAAGTCTGAAACTAGGAAAATGAGGCATCAGTACAGATAATTGCTAGAAAAAGATATCTGGACATACAATGAAAGTCCTCAGCTGATACAAATTTCAAACAAGGCTGGATACACTTCTAAAATGTATGTTGTAGCCGTATAGTGTAGAGGCTTGAAAAAAGTTTAAGGTTTGTTTCTACAGCCTGGAAGTTCAATTAATGGAATAAAATAGTCTGTATAGGTTTTAAAAAATTTATGAGAAGCATGTACTTGAGTCTCCAAGATGTAGTCTAAGGTATTCCTCCTAAGCATGAAAATTCTAGCAAGTAACAAGCCAGTTCTTCCAGAAGATCCCAGTGGATGGGTTATGTTTTCATGGAAATCTAAAGTGGCAGAGCTAAAGTCCTATCATTTGTTGGGAGAGAAACCTGATAAACTGATTAGAAAGGAAGATCAAAAGAAATAGTTGTCAAGCTTTTGAAGTTAACTGTCCTCCACCATTTACAATGTATAGATGTATGCTATATCTGCTTTATTATTCTATTTCTGATTATGAATCTTTTCTCAGCCCACCTCAGACTATTTTCTATAGTGAATTTAGCTCTAACTATTGAAATTTCAAAGGAAGTTTAAACAAAGCCTTGTGTGACAGATTCTCAGTAGAATGAGAACTATTACTATAGGTTAAAATAACTTACATATTTTTAGTAGTCTGAATAAAATTCTCTGACCAATTATATCTTTCTATTATCCTTCAGCCTTTAGAAATGAATTTGTCTGAAGACACAATGGATTGGTCTTCAAATTTATCACAAGATAGAAGGCATCATGAACAAATGTTCCAAAAGGTGATTTTTTTTTTGTTTATTTCTATAATTATACAGAACTAAAGCTCCAAAAATGCACCACAGTTTATGTTCCTACTTTCTAGTATCTCTACTTCATTTTACATTTTTGTCATTTTTCTCATGTATTCTACTTGTGACCCATGTAAATTTGATCTGAGTACTCTTTTGATTATCTTGTTTGTAATGTGAATCCTTTTGGAAGCATAATATTCCATAAAGACTCTTTGGGACGATGATTGCATACAAAGAGAGCATCAGCTCACTCACCATATAGTGAGTCATTTTTCCCTAGCAATGTGTTTTTTGCAGCTCCTACTAAACCATCAGAGATTGATCAAGCTGCAAACCACTTCCTTCTCTGTGAATTTCTCTTCTGCTTCTCTCTCAGATTTGCTTCACATAAGTTGAAGTGAAAATTTTACAACAGTGCTTTAAAAATATCTGTGCAGCTTTATGTGGTGGTTTCAAATTCCCAGAATGAATCATCGTGTTTATTTAGGAACAATGAGCAAACCCCCAAAAGGCTGCATAGCCTTCAATAGCATCTGGCAATCTGGAGATGTGCCTTTTTTGAATTTTGTTAGTGGACTAAATGAGTGCTTTTCATTGCACAAAGAAGTAGATGTCATCTGTACACATTCAATGACTAATTTATAACTTCCTTATCTCAAACAAACAAATATTCATGTATTCGGTGTCTGATGACAGGACCTATTTCCATTTACTTATTCCGTTTTTGTGGTTTCTGTATGGGGTCTGACTAAGATGGAATTAATTTTCCCCATAGCAGCCTTCACAGTGTGCTTGTTGAGACAATTAATATGTCAATAGACTTTAGCTACACCTACTTTGTGAAAAGACACACTGAAGCACTGGGCTACAGTGCTGAGAAAAAGGAAAGATGGTAGCATTTCCTGAAAGGCAGCAAAGTATTTTTCCTCACTTTACATTATTGGCCAGTGTGAAGGAGACGACAGTCTTGTTTGGGTCAGCAGTCCACATGTGTTTATTATTTAGAACATGTAACTATACCGTTATCTTCAATGTTTAAAAATCAGACTTAGCCCACTACAGAATGAGGGCTTTAACACTAATGAAAGGATATGAAAGAACGTTGGGGTTTTTTTATAACAGAAGATAATACTTATGAACAGTCACTGCCTTTCCAAGTCTATAAAACCTGCAACTAATGTGCTAAAAATAGCTCTGTTGTGCAATATTATGCATGTAGCAATTATCATGAAGGAATTTGATGATATTCATTCATATTAATGGAGCAGTTTTCATTTATTGGTTTGTAAACATTTCAAACTCTATTACCTTTCAGCATTATTTCATTCTCTTGACAGAATATATAACCTTTTGTTTTATAGCCACAATGGATTGCAGAAAGCAAAGAAGCCTATAGCAGACAAAAATTTGGTCTGGATTATAAAACTAAACTTGAACACTAGCATTATAGAAGCAGGTTCTCTTAAAAGGTCACTGCAACAATCCAACATCTACTTGTCATCCTCAACAATCACCTGAATCCATCCTTCTCAGAATTCATGGGGTTCATCACCATAGAAACCACTTATCCAATTGGAACAGTTAAAAATTTAAATTGTCTATCTGGAGAATTTATTTAATTGCAAATGGAGACCTTTAAAAACCTAGCTCACTACTGAAGGTATAGAAAATCTGTAGATACTCAAAAACGTGAAATTATTATGTAGGAAAAATGTATCTGAAAAGGATGAAGAGGGGAGAGGGAGGTCATTTTTCATGATGGGTCATACATAAAGTTTATTTAAGTTCTGCAGGGGGTTGAATTCTAGGGTATCAGCAAAAACTGTAAAAGTGACTCAGAATTGCTCAGGTCTGTAGATTAAAATTTTAAATCCTTGCTGTGGAAGCAGAGCTGCAACAAAATTAATCTTGTTACAAGGTTTCTGACTCTTAATGAGTTTAGCAATGTGTTTATGAACAGTTTTTAGTTGATTATGATTTCCTGTTACCAACTTTTTTGCCAACAAATCTCTTAAAGAAAAAAGAAAGTAAAAGGAACCAAACTGTATTTGTTGGTTTGTGCTTGACTCTTGGCTGATACCTAGAATACAGGAAAAGAAAAATCTGCTGAACAAAGTACAACAGTGTAGTGTCAGATCCCAATGACCTCATAACTGAAAATGTCTGGTGGCTTCAATAATAGCTAAATGAAAGCTTATATTTTTATATAACTTGAGTGCAAATTTCCAGGGAGAAGTATTTCTGAATGAAGTGATCTTACCCTATTTTGGGGTGACATAAACTGCCTGGTATTTCAAATGTTTCTTGTTCACTTCAGTGGAATTTCTACCCATTAAGTACTTCTGCCGAAATGATTAGCGTGTGACTACTGTCACAGTTCAGATTTTCCAGCACTGAGCACTATCAAACTAACCCAGGAACTGGTTTGCAGAAGTACAAAACTTTCATTTTATAACTTCAGTAAGATCTAGATTTTCAAAAATCTATGAATGCAACATAACAATCTTGAAAGTCCAATTACTTATACAAGAGAATCAGGAAAACTAAGTGTCTTTGGAGACTTGCAACTCCAGCTGTTACTGCAGGTTTCTATAAAAGGACAGCCCTTATTTCAGTTACTGTGTATTTAATTCTATTTCAATTCAACATTCCCACTGAAAGTGAAGATGCTGACTTCTGTCTTTTTGTCTATGGTTTCTTTCAATGCTATTCAACATGATTATAGTTTGATTAGTCCAATAACACAGCTAAAACCAAAACAAAATACTTTCATAAGACATAATATTTTCAATAAACATAAGGCCTTATTTTGTAAAATCTTTGTAACTAAGCTTAAGTGTTACAGCTCATTTATAATTACTTTTTAACAAAAAATTTTGGTGAATGTACTTGTGTGCAGTTGAACTTCAGTTATTCCTGATTTGTGTCTAGAAGTTGCTCTTCTATTCCCCAGGATAACATTTCTACAGTCTAATTCAGTGGCTTAATTTTCAATCACAGCAGAGAAAGACAGTTCTTGCAAAGACTTAAGTCTTCACACAAATATCTTTAAAATAAAATTGATAGATTGGTGTTGGTTTTTTTGATATTTTTTTTTTTCTCTCATTGATTGAAGCTGGTGAACTAAATATAATTTTCCCACAATGTACAATAAATAAAACTGTGTTGGACATAAGCAAGCAAATATCTGTGAAAAATTATTCGTTATCTTAATTTACTTTTGATTCCATTCCATTCTACTCCCCCATATTGCCTGTTTTCTATTGTCCCTTAGTAATTACAAAGAGAAAAAGTATATTAAGAATGGCATACACATTAAATTATTGTTCTAAATAAAGGATTTTAGCTGTTGAATTTCTTACCAAGATAGTTGGTACCAACTATGTTTATTATCTTCTTTCACTATTCCCATCATTCTACTTTCACTTCTAGATTTAGTATTTGCTTTATATTCAGTCTTGTGTCCATATTTAATTGACTGAGTGAAGTAATTTTTAATTGGATGATACCTTGGTCACTTGACTTTAGCTCTCTTATTAACCAGTTTTTTATTTAGCTGTTGAAAACCTCAGCAATAATGCAAGCTGTCTTCTTCTGCAGAAAAATAAGCAAAATCTTGTGATCTTAGAGTGCTGTTCATATAATGTTTCAAAACTTGTAGTTAGAGAAAAAACTGTAATTTGATGATCATTAATCAAATAGGAACATGGAAGACATCTGCAGGTCCTCAGGCAACTGGCGGATGAATTTGCCAAGCCATTATCCATCATATTTGAGAAGTCATGGCAGTCCAGTGAAGTTCCTGCTGACTGGAAAAGGGAAAATAGCTCTCCCCCCACTCCCCTTTTTAAAAAGGAAAAAAAAGAAGATCCGGGGAACTACAGGTCAGTCAGTCTCATCTCAGTGTCTGCCAGGATCACGGATCAGATCCTCCTGGAAACTACGCTAAGGCACATGGACAATAAGCGGGTGATTGGTGACAGCCAACATGGCTTCGCTGAGGGCAAATCATGCCTGACAAATTTAGTGGCTTGTGCAAGGCCTTTAACACTGTCCCACATGGCATCCTTGTCTCTAAACTCTAAATGTCACTCAATGAAAGTAAGCTAAATAGCTTTTTATTTTCCTCACACTACCTTCTAACCTGGTCCTTAATTATCTGCAAATCACTGAAGTTGCATGAGTCTGTGTACTGATCTTTCATTAACTTTTCTGAAGTTTGCCAGTGTTTGACAACTGGTCCCCTAACAATTACAATAGCTTTCAGTGTAATTACCACTTTCAGCTTACTCTTACAGATATTTAGTATATCACTTAAATCTCCCAGCTACATGTTTTTTGGAGTCATTCAAAAGGTCGTTATTTCAGATTACATTTAATCATCCAATTATTTGTTCCCAAAAGGAAAGTACTAGGGATCAAGAAGTACAGCATGTGACTGTAATCCCTACTGAGTTTCCAATTTTCTACAACTTGAGTATTTTTTATTAGTTCTTTCTTTAAATCAGAAATTTACATAATAATTTTCATGAATAAAAGAACCTTTCTGGTGAATCTGTAAGTATTTCTGCTTACTTTTCATTCCAGAATAATTCAGGCCAAACTGGTGGAGAATAGAACTTCGATGTTTTCTAAGGTGTCTTCTTGTTGTTGTTGTTGTTTCCTCCACAAGGGGCAAGAAATTGAACATTTTTGACTAGGTGAGAAGTCACTTAGTTAGGATGGAACTTCTGAATCAAAGTTTTCAGTCTGTCCAATAGAATCTAGGTATTACTTAAACCAGTTTTCTACTAAACCACATGCTGTAAGAATAATCCTGTTTCACACATCCTAGTGTTGATAAGAAAAATGTTATTTATGGCTCGGGTACTGGATAACAGTAGCTGAAAAAATAATATCCTGAAAGAAATGAAACAGACATTTCCCCTGGTTAGAATTTATTTACCTGTTGGACAGTAGTCATCTATATGTAATTGAAACAGCAAAGCAGTTACGTGGAGGAGTAGAGAAGGGAAGAGAGGATCCTCAAGACAAGACAATCAAATATTGATTATCTGCTGGAAAGGTAAATTCTACTAGTGATATTCTGCACCAGACTACATTGATTCTGTGATATAAAAAAGGGATGTCTTCTGTGATAAAGAAAAAAGATGGCTTCTTTCAGGTCTGTTTCCCTTCACTACTACAGTACTGTTTCTTTCTTACACTTTATGTTTAAGAGAAGTTAATAGAAGCCATTACAAAGACAATGACCCCATACAGAGATAGCTGAACCTTTGTTCACTGCATGATGCCTCTGAGTATAACTTTCCAATGTTCTACCGTTCCCAAGACAGAATTATGTATTTTTCCCATGCTTACAGTGGGCCCCAGGTGTGTATTTTTTGCATCAGTGATGCCTGTTCAGTCTGTTAACAACTTCTCTCCTCTTTCCCACAGAAGTTTTATTACAAGTTAGCGTACAGTTACAAAAGTAACATCAGTTATGCAACAGAACAAGGCAAAAGAGGGAAAAAAAAAAAAAGGATTGTCAACCAGATTCTGCAGGTATATCTTTAGTTTTTCTAGGATGACATTCGCTCTGTGACAATTTCAACAGCATCATAAGACAGCTTCCCTGTACAGTGGCCTATTATTAAACTCTGTGGTAGGTCTTTTGATCTGATGTATTCCTAGGACTATTCTTGCCCTGGTGTCATTTATTAACAGATGAAATAGCTCATCCTGACCCATTCTTTTAATTCCAGCCATGTGATTTTTCTCCTTGCTATCTATTCTTTAAATTAAACCTACTTCTTTATATGACAAGTCTTCTAGTTAACTATGAAAGAGATAAATACTACCAAGATGTTCTAATTTGTTTACATTTAAAGGTTAGACCTACCCAAATATTTTCCCTTCTCTCTAAATAATCAAATAATACTTTCTATAACCTTCTGTCTTCTCATGCTTGAACCCCGGCATGCAAGATCCATTTAAATCTCAGTACGCATATACCTATTTCATGGTTTACATGCTTTCGAATCTTATATTACATCTGATTGTTTATCCATAGAAGATTTTATAATGGATTTAGGTCTGAAACCTTTCTGACTGCCACAAGTAACTCATAAACTTAGATTCCCTTATCCATAGCTCTAAACCTATGAGCATATGTCCAACCATGAGGAGACTCCTGCTAGGAAAGACAAAGCCTACCTGTAACTGAATCTGGCAGGGGATGTCAAAGGAAACAAGGTTTTCTGTAAGTACATAAGTAGCAAAAGAAAAGTCAAGAACATGAAGGCCTTCTGTTGAATGGGGCAGGGGACCTGGTGATGCAGAACATGGAAAAGACTGGAGTACTGAATGCCTTCTTTGCCCCAGTGTTTGCTAGCAAGACCAGCCTTCATGAATACCAGGCCTCAGAGACCAGAGGGAAAAGCTGGAGCAAGGAAGATGTAATACTGGCAGAAAAGGATCAGGGCAGATTATACTTAAGCAAACTGAATATATATAAGTACATGAGCTCTGATGGGATGCACGCACAAGTGCTGAGGTTGCTGGCAGATGTTATTGCAAGGCCACACTTCACAATTTTTGAACACTTCCTGTGATTTGGAGAGGTGCCTGAGGACTGAAAGAAAAAAAATGTCACATCTAACTTCAAGAAGGACAAGAAAGACGATCCAAGGAACTACAGGCCAATCACCCTCACCTGGAAAGGTGATAGTACACATATTCCTGAAAACCATTTCCAGCTACAAGAAGGACAAGAAAGTCATAAAGAGAAGTCAGTATGGATTCACCAAAGGGAAGCCATGCTTGACCAACCTGATAAGCTTCTACAATGGAACGAATGGCATGGAAGGTGAGAGGATAGCAATGGATATTGTCTACCTAGGCTTCAGGAAGGCTTTTGACAGTGCTTCTTATAAGATTCTCGTAGAGAAAATCATTGAATCATAGAATGATTAGGGTTGGAAGGGACCTTAAGATGATGAAGTAAGGGCTGAATGAACAAACAGACAGTAAGGTAGGTTAAAATCAGGTTAAATGTCAGGCCCAGAGGGTGGTGCTCAGTGGTATGAAGTCTAGCTGGAGGCCAGTAACTCGTGATGTACCCAGAGGTCAATATGGTGACTAACCCTATTCAAGATCTTCATTAATGATCTGGATGATAGGACAGAGTGTACCCTCAGCAAGACCTGGGGGTCCTGGTGGATACCAACTTGCAAATGAGCTAGCAATGTGTCCTTTCTGTAAAGAAGGTGAATGGTATCCTGGCCTGCACTAGGCAAATCTGCCAGCAGGTCAAGGGGTGTGATCCTTCCCTTCTGCTCAGCCCTGGTGAGGTCACACTCAGAGTGCTGGGTCCAGTTCTGGGCTCCCCAGTACAAGAGAGACATGGATGTACTGCAGAGAGTCCAGTGAAGGGCAGGAAGATGATGATGGGACTGGAGCACCTCTGATAAGAGGAAAGGTTGAGAGAGCTGGGATGTTTAGTTTGGAGAAGGCTCAGGAGGGATCTCATCAATGTATATAAATGCCTGAATAGAGGGTGCAAAGGGGACAGATCTAGGCTCCTTGTAGTCATGCCCAGTGACAGGACAAGAGGCAATGGACAGACATTGAAATACAGGAGGTTCCCTCCAAACGTTAGGAAACATTTTTACTGTGGGGGTGACTGAGCATTTCTTGGTAATATTTGCATCTAATTATTTTATATACAAATTTTTTTCACTTCAATTGCAAAATCTCAGCTATCTGCAAATGCACACTCAGCTAGCTATTGTAAATGAAGATATGCCCCACATTCCTTTGTGCTAAATTAATAGATTTATAAAGTCATTTTATGGAATTCAAACAAGCTGATATTGAAATTCTTAGAAAAATATTGTTTGATAAGTTTCATTATTGCATGTTTATTTGATCTGTGCCAGAAACATTGCGCGAGAAAGCATGTCAATGAAAAAAAAGAAAGCCTCTTGGAAAACAAAAAAAAGCCCTGCCCATATCCCAGAAGACAAGGAGGATAAGTAAGGAATTATGAAATATGATGCCCAAAACTTTCATTCCTTTGTTCCAAATGTAGGGTTTACATATTTCTTTGGAGTGCTTAGAACATTCAGTTTGTACGTGAACTTGAAGATTAGCCCTGAATGATGTTACAAAGTGCTGCAAAAGAGGGACAAGTAAAAATCAAAACTCCTGGTACCCTGTCAGAGATCAGTCTCTCCCGCTATTCCATTTAAGACTGTTTCAGAAGAGACCACAATTGAACAATTTAATTTTAGTTTTCTCTGCTCTCTGTGATTCAATTTAAGCAGAATAATGCCTTTCAAGATACTGGCATTTTGATAACAGCATCATAACTTCAGATGTACACCACATTGTTCTTTCTATTTAGCTTTTCCGACACTTGTCTTATTTTATAAAGCTCTTTCCAGAGTAGCTAGATGAATATGACTGAAGAAATAGTATTGCTCATACTATAATTGAGTTCATGTAGTTCTTTTAATTTTGTAATTCAAGTCACGTTACATACAGTATATAGAGATCAGGCACATAGTAGTCCTCCACAGATCTACTTCCCAACAGAGTTACCTTTCTATAGCTAAATAAAACAATAAGCTTAATATCTGTGATAAAACTACAGAAAATAATGTTGCCATTCTTTTTATTTTTGTTTGAATTAGCTGTTTTGGATTATGATATTTATCCTTCCTTTTACACCACATTTTTAATTGTGCAATACATATGTCTTGAGTGAAAGTATAGAAAGTGAGCAAGAGAAGAATAAAAAAGGTGTGACACCCAAAGAGCACAAAAACCGTCAAAAAACTGCAACCTAAGACTCAAAAATGAACCACAGACCTTTTCTTGTTTTGTTTTTACCAGTAGTTTTGAGTTTTCTTTTTGTTGTTGTTTTGTTTGGTTTTGGTTTTCTCCTGTCTGCTTTATTATAGAGGAATGGATTCTTTGGGAGCAATTCTAGATTTCCCAGCAATATATAGTGCTGTCTCTTTTTTCTGTCATCCTGTATCTTAACTACCCATGTATATATGTTATAATGAGAGCATGCCTTTCTGATGTCAGCAGATGCCATTATCATTGTGAAACTATGTGAAGTATTATCAAGAGACAGCAGACATAAATCCCTGCTGAACTCAGGCTGGCTTTGATTCCCAGAAGTATTTCAGTGACCTTCCTTTTACCAGCATCCTGTCTGTCAGATTTTTCCGTTATATATACACTTTGAAGATGAAATACATTTCTTAGATTTGAATGTAGAAAGATCAAACTGTACAAACAGCATTGCGCCCAGTCCACGTTAGTGAGATTGGAATGTAACATAGAACTATAAGTCATCCTCTTGAAGTTGTGCAGAAATGTCATCATAGAATAGCTTCGTTGGAAGGAACCTTAAAGATCATCTAGTTCCAACCCTGCTGCCACAAGCAGGGACACCTTCCACTAGACCAGGTTGCTCAAAGCCCCATCCAACCTGGCCTTGAACACTGCCGGGGATCGGGCAGCCAAGGCTTTTCTGGGCAACATTTTCTAGCGCCTCACTGCCTTCACAATAAAGAACTTCCTAATAGCTAATCTAAATCTACCCTTTTTCAATTTAAAGCCATCCCCCCTTGTCCTATCCCTACATGCCTTTGTAAAAAGTCCCTCTCCAGGTTTCTTGTAGGCCCCTTTTAGGTACTGGAAGGCCACTGTAAGACCTCCCTGGAGCCTTCTGTTCAGGGCTGATCTCAATCCAGGCTCCACCCAGCCTGATTAGTGCTTGGGATTTTCCCAACCCAGGTGCAGGTCTCACACTTGGCCTCGTTGAACTTCATGAGGTTCATATGGGTACACCTCTTGAGCCTGCCATGGTCCCCCTGGATGGCATCCTTCCCTTGTTGACTGCACCACTCAGCTTGATGTTGTGGGAAAATTGCTGAGGGTGCACTCCATCCCACTGTCCATGTCACCTACAAAGATGTTAAACAGCACTGGTCCCATACTGATGCCTGAGGAACACCAGCAGAAATAATGAGAATAGGCTGCATCAATAGATATGTCCCTAAGAATTGACTTTGAAAAGAGGAAGATTGCCTTTCCTGTTCACTTTCTATTTTAAAACTCTCCTGAGAGGAGAGGCAAGAAAGTGTCGCAGAAGTGAACAAGCAAGGACACAAGTTGTTGTTACAGCTACTGCAAGGGCATCAGGACCACCAGTTTCACATGGAGTGACAGAATGAGATCTGGTAGACAAAGAGACAAATGCTAGCAGTTGAATCCTCACCAAGGTTAGGTGGCTTATAGCCTGTACAGGGGCTTCAAAATATTTTCTTCCTTTTATACCTGAGTTTGCCAGCAAAGCTCTGAATCTTAGGAGGATTTAACTACGATTAAGGCAGATATAAAGGAAATCTTTTTTCCCCCCAGCCTTTAAGTAAAATACAGACAAAGCTATTTGCAGCTTATCCTATAGTTAAATTATTTATTTAGAGACAAGCTAGGATTTTTTAGAACAGACTTAAATTAAGTTTGATTAGCCACAAGATAAATTGTGTTTAGGAGGAAGACTTTAAATAGCAGCCTGAGACAATTAGCTGAAGCGGGATATGAAAGCAAGGCTGTATCACTAAATTAATTATATCAGGATATTTGGAATTAAAATAGCATACATATATATTCTAATTTAAAAAATAATTAGCAGGTATGTCTTTAACTGAGACCACAACTGACACAAATAAGGCTGGCTCTGAAGAAGAAATGATGAAAAAATTATTTCGTTTATGATCCTATTCTACTATTATGAGTTTATAACAAGATTCACAATAGCTCAGCGATAGAATTAGCTTAATGAATAAGCATCTAATCAAGCACAAGTATGTCTCATCTCTTACATCAGAAACTTCTATTTCTCCGATTCATTTAAGTGAATACAGAAGAATAGATAGACCTACATCTTAAAAGGTGTAGCAGTAGTAAAAGTCTAATACACTGTTGAATTTTTTTATTATTTATATTACTAAAGAAATGTCAGACATTTAAACCATCAATATAGTTGATTGGCAGACAGAGCTCCCTGTAGTATGCCAGAAAACTATTTGTTGTCCCTGTGGCCTAAGATTTTGCATTTAGATTTCTGATTTATCAGAAAGAGGCATAATATTTCAATACTGCTTAAATCACAATCCAAACAGACCATATATGCCAAAAGGCTTATGGGAATGCTGTTTGGTTTTCTTTGTTTTGCTCCCTACAAAACAAGGACTAAATTAAAATAAAAATTAAAAATAAATAATAAAAAAAAATCCATTCCTATTAGCCTCATTTCAGGAGGTTGCGTAAGAAAATGGTAAAGGAAAAGAAAAAAAAATTGACATCACAAGGATAGTGCTCAAAGAGAGATGTGAAATGCACATACAAAACATCCTAAGTTTCCTCTGAAGCATTATTTTTCAAGCCTGTGAAATCTTCATATTAGTCTTCAATTCTCACTTAAAAACAGCTTGAATTTTGTGCTTGTTTTTTGCCATGAATGTTTGTAAGTTTTATAGAACTGTAAAATTTTCAAGTCCCCCCTAAATCCCCATGTTTCCAAAAGATGATGATTATTACTGATTTTTTTTTTTTTTAGATTTTTAATACCAAATTATTTTGTAAACATCATATTGCCTATCAGAAGAAACCTACCGGTGTTATATAGCTTGTGACATTCTCTTTTGTCTTCGTCTTGCGAAAGAAAGCATGACTTAATCTCTGCAGGAACACCCACATCTTGGCATAACAGTGACAGCTACTCCATTTCACAAGCTCTTTGTGATGGAACACAGAGCACCTCAGGGAAGAAAAGCCATCTCAGAAAGAGGTTAGCTGCAGTTTATTGATTTATCGTCCAGTTAGTAGTAAAATTCACAGATTAACTAATTTCTGTCACCACAAAAATGACATCAGAAGTTTCAGTTTGTGAAACTCATCAGGAACTGAACCTTTAAGGTTTTTCAGATATTTCTGTTGCAATCTTAAGAGGAATGGATTCTAATGATTTTGCTATAACATATACATATATGAAGAATGAGAGAAGATTTCACAATTATACAAAATATTTTCACAAAGGAAGAAAAAAATTGAATTCTTAATAAGCAAAGTAAATACATATTCTTCAGCTACGTTAACTGTTTCTGGATATCATGAAAAAAATAGTTGAAAGTTCTATTCTATGAAACAAAAATATTGAAGTAAATTAGATTTCTGAAAGAAATAGATCCTGTGGTTATAACTGTTCTGAACATAGCAGAAATGGGTGTAAATACTATATATTATAGATGAAGCACTATCAACAGCTATTATTAAGATTGCATTCAGGATAGTATTGCAAACGGAAAATGTTTTCAGTTAGCAGCCTTCCAGTATCTGAAGGGGGCCTATAAGGATGCTGGGGAAGGACTCTTCATTAGGGACTGTAGTGGTAGGACGAGGGGTAATGGCTTCAAACTTAAACAGGGGAAGTTTAGATTAGATATAAGGAAGAAGTTCTTTACAGTGAGGGTGGTGAAGCACTGGAATGGGTTGCCCAGGGAGGTTGTGGATGCTCCATCCCTGGTGGTGTTCAAGGCCAGGTTGGACAGAGCCTTGAACCACGTGCTTTAGGGCAAGGTGTCCCTGCCCATGGCAGAGGGGTTGGAACTAGATGATCTTAAGGTCCTTTCCAACCCTTACTATTCTATGATTCTATGATTCTATGATTCTATGATTTATGATTCTGTTTTTTGAATCATTCATTCATCAGCCAACCGTTTTTTCAGGCAGAGTATAACCAAAATCTACTATTGTGGAAGTGTCCTCACGAAAACTTTTATGGAAGAAGGAATTAATAGAATTCACTTTTGTGGTGGGTTGACCCTGGCTGGACGCCAGATGCTCACCAAAGCCACTCTATCAGTCTCATCCTCAACTGAACAGGGGAGAGAAAATATAACAAAAGGCTCATGGGTTAAGATAAGGACAGGGAGAGATCAATCACCACTTGCTGTCCTGGGCAAAACAGACTCAGCTTAGGGAAATTAGTTTAATTTATTACCAATCAAATCAGAGTAGGATAATGAGAAATAAAACCAAATCTTTAAAACACCTTCCCAGGCTCAACTTCACTCCTAAGTTCCCTAGCTCATTCCCACAGTGGCACAGGAGAACGATGGGAATTGGGTTGCGGTGAGTTCATATTACAGATTGTGTTTGCTGCTCTTTCCTCCTCAGGGGAAGGACTCCTCACACTCTTCTGTGTCAGCATGGAGTCCCTCCCATAGGAGACTCTTCTTCATTGAACTTCTCCAATGTGAGTCGTTCCCACAAGTTACAGTTCTTCACAAACTGCTCCAGTGTGGGTCTTCTGTGTGGTCACAAGTCCTCTTACAAAAATACTTATGCCGCATTTTTAAAAACCTCAGCACAAAAATAAGAAAGATGACAGAAATTTCAAGGAAATTTTTAGGAAGTAACTTTCACTGTGGATATTCATTTTTTACTTGGCCAAATTTAAGAGATTCAAATGTGTTCCATGCTTTTTTATTGCATTAAAGTGAATAGAGAATATTTGCACTTGGGATCAAGAACAAAAAGAAAAAGAAAGCTTTCTAAGTTCCTCTGTAAGACTTCTTCAAAAGTAGAAAAATATTTTCTAAGGCTTCAATTCAAGAGAACAATGAAAGATGTTTGGATGTTTTGCTGTGGGAGCCAAAGGCAGCAACAAATACAAATCAAATAGGAGTCCTTGAAAATATGTTCTTTTTTTTATTGCTCACCAGAAATAGATTGTTCACCAGCTATATATGACAAGGTGGGTAACTACAAATGTATTTAGATTTGATTATTTGCAGAGCCTATAGAGAACAGGACAACTGTTGACAGGATTGATCCAGTTCAAAACAAATTTCCATCAGCCAAAAAAAGCAATAAATCAAAGACAGACATAACATTGCATAATTCTTTAGAACTGGCACTATTTTATTTGAAGATCTCATACGTTTGCAGCTGATTTGTGGACTGTTTACACATATTCTAAATATATATATCTAATAACTGTACGCACACTATATTGGCTATACCTAAAATGTTAGTTAAACATCTTTCAAACTCAATTACTTTTTTTAGCATAATTTGTAATTTTAAGACATTTTTACATACTGCATTAAAATAACTATTAAGATTTACATTTGCCTGCAGAAAATTTTAATAATGCAAGGCCCAACATCCCTACCACTTATTCTCATAGAAAGAATGCATGCTCAATGACTAGGTAAAACTACAACTAATTTTCATTGCAATCTGTGTTACTAAAATCTGTTTCTATTTGTAAAAAAGTACTGTTTGCCTGTGCCAGCTATGCTGTCAGGGCTATAAAGTGCATTTTTCATCATGAAAACATTCAATTTCTGGTATGCTACTGTAATTAAAAGTTCAATTTAATATATGTTTTAGTATTTTCAATATGTACAAAGGTAAAAGTACATGTAACTTTCTGGGAAAACAGAGGGGTTTTTTTAAATATATAAAATTTTGTGCTTCTAATTAATGTTAATTTACAAAACTACTCATGCACTTTTAATTTATGGCTAATGTAAGGCTGAAATATTTAGAGGCAAAAAATGTACATGATTTCTTATTCCATTCTTGTATCATTTGATTTTATTTTTAATTTCTTGTAACATTGTTGTCAGCACCATACCACAATGAAAGACATGACAATCGATAAAAGTTATATTGAAAACACTTATTTTTAGAAAATTGTTTAAATGGAAATAAATTACTTGTGAAATTAGGTCAATTTTGAGTATTATTACTCTGGAAAAAAAATTTGCTTTTCTAAATAGTGCAAGTTTAAATTTTGAAATTTCTTTTTTTTTTTAATATTAAAGTGTGTAACTCAAAAAGAGATAAGGCACATTTTGAAGCAGAAGAGCAAATAACATGGAATGTCTACACAATAGCAGATAATCCTGAGGTAAAAAATGTCACATGATTTTTTAACAGTAATGCCTTACGACAGCGCGTATGTCAAACAATACAATTAATCCGGACTGCAACTGTCTCAAAGAGAAAGTTGCCTTTCTGCATACTGTCAACTGCATGATTACTTCCAGACACAACTAATAAAGTACAATTTCTTTCTAAGGAAAAGTACAAAATAGTAAATATCTAGCTGTTCAAATATAAATATTTTTATTCTTCTCTGTGTATTTAGTATTAGAGTAGCACAAATTCAAAAAAACTCTGTACCTGCAGAATCCAATATATCTCTACATTCAGTAAAAGCATTGTGCTAGCATAGAAATGAATTTTGAAATATCTTACTGTTACAATTTCTGCTACAAAAAAGGGATAACTTGCAGTGTGGAGTGAAAATTAATTTGCACCTCAACAGATGTAAGTGAAGATAAAATTACCCATCTGCCAAGTAAGAAATTGCTTTAAAACAGAACTTTAAACAGAATGAAAAGTGTTATCTTTCCTTAAAATTGAATTTGCACCTTGCTTTTGTGGGGGAGTGTAGGCACTGAGGTCATTCAGCCTATATTTTAAGGGCCCTTACACAAATCTGTATCATCCTACCAGTAGTCTTGCTGTAGATGCAATAATTAGAGTTCATAATCAGAGATTTTTTGACATCAGTATCTGCATGACATAGATACAGGTGTTATTTCCTTTTTTTTTTTCTTTTTTTATAGAATTCTTCTTTGCTACAGATTGTCCACAAAATGGACAATATTGTCATACTTTTAAATATGCATTGGAACTGGTCGTTCAAAGAAATCTTGTAAAAACAGAAAATTCCAGGTCTCACCCTTTCAGAATTTTCTTGTGTGAAAGATTATTCATGGCCATGAATTAATTATAACAAAGGCTTAGGCTTTAATCAACTCACTAAATGCTCATCTCTCAAGCTATGTCTACAAGCTCAGAAATGCTATATCTCAAAGGCAAGAAGGAAGCATAACCTTTAAGCATTTAGGTAAACTTTAGTAACCTGTGAGTTATTTCACTTAGCTTGAAAACGATGGTGAAACCAGCTAACTTTGATCTATCTATCTCTTTCCCTCAAGACAGAACAGAATTAATAACAACGATATCTTTACCTTCTTTGTTACTGTCTTATCTAAATAAGTAGTCAGGCCCAAAGGTCTCTTGCTGTGATTCTCTTATCACCCCAATCTCAACATCTCTCTAGCTGATTTGATGTAAGCACGGTTCTTTCTCTCCATGAGATAGGAATTGTCAACCACGACTGTCTCCAGGGAGTCCATATTTCTGAGTAGTGCTACATCTCTTGGGCAGTGCAGTACAGCTAATGTTTAGACTTGTGGACAGGTATAAGTTTTGTTACCTCTTTCAGTTATCTTTTAAACCAGAACAGCTACCCATGTTTGTTCTTAATTACAATGATAGTATTTGTATGTTCAAATTAACTATCCTTTGAAGTAATGTCATTGTCAGTTTTGTGAAGTGAATTGCATACCCAAGTTACTCTAGTTGGCATAGTAACATTTCTGGGTCTAGCTTGAGGAATCAGAAACACCAACCTGGCCAAATTCCCAGTTTCATGCAGGAAGTCTGGGATACCCAAACTAGCTTTCAGTCTGGGCTACCCTAGAGCTATGGACATGGGCATCCTAGGTTCCCCAACACTTTGACACAAAATCTAGCAGAGCATCAGTCAGCTTCATGACGCAACCTTGACGTAAAGTTCCCAATGTTGAGAAAAGTATCCATTTTATAAGAGTATTTCTGACCTGAGAAAGGCCTGGGAGACTTGTAAAAGGGCAGCATGTTGGCAGATCTCTCCAGTGTCAGATCCCTACAAAGACAAAGCAAGGCACAGAGCCTGCAGGTAAATCAGAATGTCTGCAAAAGACTCTTCCACCACTTCTAGAGACCTCACGTTTGATCTCCACATTAGAAACAATGAATGCCAAACACTTTACTGGTCCCAGTGGTGATTGTCAAAATGAATTTGCGATACAAATAAGTTGAGCTGAGTGTATTATTTCATGGGCACACTACTGCATTTTAAACCTCTTTTAATAGTGTTTAAATCCTGTTTGTTTGGGGTTTTTTCTATAAAAGAAGCTTAAAAGAAGGGAACTGAAGGTTTCTTTGCCCAGATGGCTAGACTTTGAACCAGCCAGATGGAAGACCGCAAATCCTGCCTGGATTTCTGGCAGATTTCTGGGGTCCGCAGGCTGGTTAAAGCTATGCCAGACAGGCTGTGCTCCCCCATCATGTTTCTCCAGGGCAAGCAACCGCTGTGGCTTTTTAAGGTTCAATGAGAACTTCAAGAATTACAAAAATTCCTGTACTAACCAGAATTCAGCTGTTGCCTTCAGCGCTGAAACCCCTACAGGAAGCTGAGGACTTGGGATGGGTTCCCAAGGCTTTTGATTCTTAGGTAGCTCTGCCTCATGGAAACCTTGAGTGTTTTGAACATCCTAGTGGCCTTCCTAGTGAAAATGTCCTGGAGTTATTGGCCCTAATAGTACTACTGAGCATCTGCAAGGACCTTGTGAATATGTTTTGCTTCTGAAATAGCGATTTGCATCTTGAATATCTGTCTCAATGTATTGTACTTGGCCATGCTACTCTCTGGCATATTTCAGCTTTGCCTTTGACTCAATGATCATAAATACTTGTTATTAGATGGAAATATTTGTCTAGTGTAGAATCAGAAAGGAAGAGGTGTTGTACAGCTGCTGTTACACTCCTACATTATCAGTAAAATGTCATCCCTTCTCCATGAAAAGATCTATTATTCCTACGAGGCCCAGAGCTATCAACTGTTTAAATAAATAAATAAAAGCATATATGTATATCCAATGAATAAATTCATGCAAACATAAATTCATACATATAAAGGGAGGCCATATACATAGTGGAGAGGCAGAGGGAGGGATAATATGTGCCACAAGAGAATTAATGCATATGTTACAAAATTACACACGACCTTTTCATCAAGCCACACTGGCAGAGTTTACATTAAGGAATACACAAACTAAACAAAACAACACTACTAGAAAAAATGTTTGAAAAAGAGACCAAAGAAGAGAAACATGATATATTTGGGGGATATTTTTTTTTTTTTTTGCATTTTCAGGTGTGATTTTTAGAAAATAATTAAGGCACAATCCACTGTTGAATAGGAACAAGCTAAACCAGTTACAGAAAGATAAGGTTTGACATGTGTTTTCTGTGCAAATGCAGTCCTGTTCCTGTGGCATTTTGAAATGCCTGCCTGACAGGTGATCACAGGTAAGACTTATGAGGCTCACAGTGAAAAGCCTTTTCATTCAGAGCACTGGAGAGCTAAAAAGCCTGTGAAGATACTTCAAACATTTTGTTTGTTTCGTCAAGTACACAGCAATTGCTCTGTGAACATAATTCTGACAACATCATTCACCTCTGCACTCTTGATGTGAGAAAGGCACTGTCAGGGTCCCCTGGGGGCTCCCCAAGGCTCCATAAAGGCAGGGACTGGCAGCCAGGGCCCGGCAGCCAGGGCCCATTCCACACACCAGCCAAGAACAGGGCAATGTAAAAGTGAAAACCAAAGAGAAGCAAACAAGTATACTTCAAATTCCCAAAATATAAGACAAAAAAATGGGACATTCCTGATATAGTGAAATACCAAAATACAGTGTTGGTAGCTAAACTAACTTCACTCTTCCTGTCTGAAATTCTTGCCTTTATATAGCAGTGAATAATCTGGGTTATAATAGAAATAGAGGAAAATACAAGGTATAAATAACAGATACAATAAATCTCAAAACTGCCACCAGCAAAAAAACATTATATTCCTGTATAAACATCCATTAAGACAGCCAAAGTGCCAGAAATTTTAGCTGGAATTACATCCTGACTCGGATGAAAATTTTCTTAAATGGGATTACACAAACATTGACTTAAAAAAGGCTACTCAGGTAAAGCAACAGAGTATAATTGTCCCAAAGCACAGCTGGCAGAAAATTCACCCCTCAGGAAACAATTGCTGCCAACTTCAGGTTCATACTGAAAACTGTGTTAATTACATACATACAATTATATCTTCTGTCTTTCTTTTATCTTCCTGTTCAGCCTGCAGGAACTGGTCATTTTTAACTTGAGGGGGGGGGACAGGCTATCTAAAAAGCTTTCAGCATTCCTTGACTGCTTTGCATTAACAGACTTTACAGTTAATCTGTATTTCATTTTCTAAAGGTAACAGACCAGTGTTTAGATGAAAAGCATATTGTGCACTTCTACTTACTAACTCTGTAGAGGAGGCAACAGTGATTGAGCTTCTTGGCCTGTGTCTATCCTAAATCGTATGTCCTTCATTACATGGCAACTCTGGGAAGCTACTGTCCTAAATTCACACAGAGCAGATTGAAGGGACTTTCTAAGTCTAGACTAAACCTAAGCAGTCATCAAGATTTTTGATAAGCCAAACAACTGAATCTTGTCTCATCTATTACTTGCCCTGTATTAAATCAGGTCTTGACAACTGTCCTGAATCAAAAGCAAAAGTTCCATATGCATTTCTGAAATTTAGTAGCCTGAACTGGAATTCAGCTGACTTTTATGGAATTTGGTCGCATTTTTTCCTTCTATGAGTATTCTATCCATCTATTCCTTGTGCTGTGTACACACCACCTGTTAATCCATCTGGTGTGTGTCTGTTGCCTATATCCTGTACTTTACTTGCCTATCATTCAGTAGCTTTTTATCTGTGAATGAAGCCTACTGCCCTCATCCTGCAAACCCCTAGTCTAACTTGTTCTCCTTCTTATCACGATGCTCCTCTATTTAAAATGGGTTAGTAAGGCTGAGTTAGCCAATATTCTGATACTTGAATGGCTCGCATATCATTGCCTTTGTGAGGCTGAAACTAAAACACACCCCACAAATTCCCCACATTCTTCTGCTGGACCCCATGAGACACCTGTATGTTCCCTTGCTGTCTATCTATCTCCCTCACTTCAACAACAGAATAACACTCTGCACACCTCCTTTCCTCATGCCTTAATCTGCAGGTAGTCTCCCGATTTCTTCATGCTAAATTCTCTGTATGCGCCATACCTTTCCGTTGTCGCCTGCCCTAGATCCCTGTATTCCCTTTTGCCTATCCTTATTCATTCCTCCAATAGATTTCCACCCGCCTCTCTACGCATTTGCCAGAAACCTTCGGTAATCACAGTTCTCTAATATGCCTCTAACTTCCCTGTGCATTACAGTCATAATTTTCTTTTTTTTTTTTACTTTCACTTATAGCAGGACTCCATGGTTTTCTATTTCCCTTTATTCTATTTCAACACAGTATCACAGAACCACAGGATGTTTGAGGTTGGACGGCATCTTTGGTGATCTAGTTCAACCTCTCTTCTCAAAGCAGAGTCAATAACAGCAGCTTGCTCAGGGTCATGTCCAATCAAGTACAGAGGATTGGAGATGCCACAGCCTCTCTGGGCAACATGTTGCAGTGTTCATTTACCTTTACAGTAAAAATGGGGTTTTTTCTTACACATGTAAGTAATGTCTTATATAGAAATCTGTGTCCACTGCCTCTTGTCTCTGGTTACCACCTAGAAAAGTGTGGCTCTATCACCTTTATGTGTATGTGTGTCTCCCACTTCTCCACCTCCCACAGGGTGGTGTGTTAAAATTCTGTTGTTCATTCTGAACAGTCCCATCCTCTTCTCATATGTCACACTGTCCAGTTAAATCATCTTCATGGTCCTCCACTGGGCCTGCTCATGTATATCCAGGTCTCTCTTCATAGAATCACATAATCTCAGAATCATTTAGGTTGGAAGGCACCTCTTGACATTACCCAGCCTGATGCCTAGCCTGACCCCGCTGCCTAAGTAGGATCATCTAAAGCAGGCAGCCCTCTTGTACTGCAGAGCCTAGAACTGGACCCAACACTCCGGATGTGGCCTTACCACAGATGAGCAGAGTGTAAGGATCACCTCTCATTCTGCTGGCAGTGCCCTACCTAGCGCACCCCAAGATGTTGGCTGTCATCACTGCAAGCACACATTGCTGGCTCAAGTTCAACTTGTCTGCCACATCTCCGAGGCCTTTTTTGCAAAGCTGTTTTCCAGTCAGCCAATCCTCAGCATCTACCGGTACATGGAGTTACTCCTCCCCACACCAGAGATTCTCATTTATCCTCCACCTCTCTTTATCCTACCTTGTCTTCTAGTATCATAAGAAAAGATTAAAACATATTGCAAGAGTGTGATCTTGAGTGGAGATAAGTAGATGCAGATATGCTGGAAACTATCATCCACTTGCTAGATCTGGAGGTCGTTAGGCACTACGGTAGCTGAGCTAACAAGACAAGAAAGTCTTTGTGATTCCCTCCTTGTTTTCCAGGAGCTCTTTCAGGGTGTCAATTGATGTAAGTATTTCTCTGTCATGTTGTAATTGCTCAGAAGTTGTAGTTAAAGCTAATAACTTGTAAATATGACAGAATTGCCAAGACAGATCACAAGGTAGTCTCAGGTCTTGTGCCACAAACTGTCCTTAGTTTGTGAGGTGCCTTTCTGACACAGTAATTCCACTAATAGTTTCACTATGACGTTGTTTCTATAGAGCTATATGGAACCTGGCCATAATAGTATTATTTTCTTGGCAAGTGGTCAGAAGAACAATTCAGAACAATTTATTAGAAATCCTGTGCAGAGATGAGACAAAGGTCACTGAACTACAAAGCCACCATCCCACTTCTAAATACATTTGCATGTTTCCATCATCTATAGTAATTTTCTGAAAGGTAGTCTGAAATTTCTTGACTTTGTTCCATTTACCAATACTAATCATAACACCAGCTATCAGACATTTATGCCAAAAAAAACCAAAATCACAAAAAGAACCATATGTTCCTCATTTTCTAGCTGTTATCTCAACATTTGCAGCTTTTGCTGGGCTGAACTCCAGGCATAGGGATATCATCTTCCTTCATTTCAATGGATTTCATGTGTACCTTTACAGTAGTTTGCTTTCAAGTGTAGCTTCTTCTTGTGAGCTATTTTTTTGTGTATTTCCAGATGATCAAGCACCATAAATAAAGAGAAAACTCTAAAACTGATGAGCACCAAGAATGAAATTGGTCACAGATAAAACATATACGTACGTATGTTTTTACGTGCGTGTATATATGCTTCTAAAATGCTGGAAGAAATAGTGAGCTTGATTTGGACTGAGGAAATTATTTTAATATCTCAGTAGATGATGACACTTAGTCTGTACTTGCATTGCTAGCTTTCCATTTTCTGTTTTTGTTTTTCATAAGCAAGAAGTACAGTAAGTGCTCAGGTTCAGCAGCAGTAGATGCTATACAAAGGATAACTAAGATAGCAACCTCAAACACTCCAAAAAGGTAATGAGGATTATGTAATACACTAGCAAATAAAACTACCAGCAGTCCTTAAGGGTATATCAGTATATGTAAAACAACAGGTAAATACTTAATGTAACCTCTCACATTTCTTGACCTATTTCATTTAAATCCTCATTCAACACCATAAAGCATGCCACAGCTTCTCAGAGACCTTAGTTGGAGTTGATCTACGTATGAAGTAACTTACGCCAAATTGTTGAGAGACATTCCTTTCCTCAGTTATAGTCAAATTATTCTGTATGGTAGATCTTCAGCAATCACAGTTTAGATACACTAGGAGTCCAGTCTGTCTGTTCTCTGTGTGTATCACAACATAACTTACATTCCTTGCCTAACGTTTTTTATCTCTGCTGGTACTTAGCAGTTGCAAGGGTCAGAAGTTGAGCTGCAGAAGCATGATTCCAGATAATTATTCCTCCAGCATCTCTTCCTTCTCCTACAGCTTTCCCTTTTGGAAAAGCCACAAAAAGGAATCACTACTGTGTGAAAGCTGTATCAAAAGACTAAGTTAAAGTTAGAAGTTAAGTTAAAAGATTAAGTTAAAAGATTAAGTCTGTGCAATGCACAGACTGCATTGCATTTAAAGCACCAGTAATGCAAGTACATCCTTTTTTGTGCTAAAATATAAGAAAAAGGGGATCTCAAAACAATACACAGACACAAACTCACTGTCCAAAATGAAATTCCAAATGTAATTAGAAAGGCTGTGGAATTGGTCAGTCACTCTTTTGGGAGCTGGCTTTAAGTGAAACAATCAACGAAGGTCAGAAAACAGAGAGGACTACAAAGGGTCATATACATACATTGGAGTAGTGACCTTGAGCATAATGAGGTGCAACCCTGAAAACAGGTTAAAAAGAAAGCCTTTAGGTCAGGGTCTGAATTGCCACCAGGGTTATAAGTGAAAAAAGCATCACCAGCTGTGGTATTCTCTTGTGTTTAGGGAAGCAGGACTTCATATATTCTTTGTAAATATGCAGAGTTACATTAGGACTACTGACTGTTATCTAGGTGGGTCTCCCCCCAGAAATGAGTCAGCTGTTTGGGTTGAAGAAATTCTACAGTCACAATTAAATTTAAGACACAAAACAAAGACTAATTTCAATGTAACTTAAAAAAGGCGGTAAAACCAAGTGCAAAACAAAACATTATCATTTATCTTCTAGGAAAACTCTTAGAGGTCCAAGTGACTCGTGTTCTTGTAACAATTTCTTGAAAGTAACATAATGATTTCCTGATGACATATAACAGAAATATATACCCTTTTTACAAAACTTTGGGGTGCCAATGAGGTTTCTATTGATGAATTTGTTATGATCTGTAGGTGCTTCACTAATTAAATTAAAACTAATATCACAATGTTATATTTTAGTAGAAAAGCCAAATATATTAATAATAGATATTAATAATATTCATCTGTTTAAAATGAGTCTTCAAAAAACTTTCACTAAGTTTATAATTCAGTGCATTTCAAAACTTTCTTCATTTCACAGTATTTGGATTTAGTTACTTTTCTTCTACGAAGCAGAATTAGGTCATGTTCTTCTGTGAGAATACAATTCCATTGTTAAAAAAGGTCAAAGCTTATTTCCTTTCATATATCCTAAATATGCTCATGTTAAAGCGATTCTTTAATAAGCTATTTATTTTACAACTCCAGCAAAAGAATACTTGTGCCTCCATTAAAACATTATACATGGTACAGCCAGCCTTGCTGCAGTCTGGAAGTTTTATTGAGTCTCCCAGTTAACCTAAATCTTCACCTCCAGAAGCTAAATTTTTTCCAAGTTCACAAAAAATGCAATAAGAAATAAACTCCCGCTTATTCCTCCTCATGTTCTTACCCTGCTCCACTGTAGGGTCTCTCCCATGGGATATAGTCTTTCATTAGCTTCTCCAACATGGGTCCTTCCCATGGGCTGCAGTTCTTCAAAAACTGCCTTAGCATGGGTCCTTTCCATGGAGTACAGACCTTCAGGAATGGACTGCTCCAGCATGAGTCCCTCATGAGCCACAGGTCCTGTCAGGAGCATATTCCAGCAGGGAGTGTCCATGGGCTACAGCTTTCTTCAGGGCATGCCCACCTGCTGCAGCATGGCATACTCCATAGGCTGCAAGTGGGTATCTGCTCCAGTGTAGTCCTCCAAGGGCTGCAGGGGTACGATGTGTTACAATGGTCTTCTCCACAGGCTGCAGGGAAATCTCTGCTCTTGTACCCGGAGCACCTCCTCACCCTCCTTCTTCACCGACCTTGATGTCTGCAGAGTTATTTCTCCCACATTTTTTCACTCCCCTCCCACAACTGTTGCACAGCATTTTCACCCTTTCTTAGTTATGTTCCCACAGTGGTTCTACCAATGTTCTTGACTGGCTCAGCTTTGGCCAGTGGTGAATCCATCTTGGAGCTGGCTGGAACTTGTTCTGTCTAACATAGCTTAGGGATAGCTTTTGTTGTCTTCTCACAGAAACCAACCCTGCAGCACCCTCCCGGCTACCAAAACATTGCCACATTAGCCCAATACAGATCAATATGTCAGAAGGAAGGGGCACCTTGACAGTCTAAAAGACTGGTCTGGTAATAAAGGCATGAGGTTTAACAATGATAAATGTGAAGTCCTGCATCTGGGACTGAACGACCCCAAGTAGCAATACAGGCTGGGGTCTTACTGGGTGGGGGCATATCTGCTGAAATGTCTCTGAGTGTCTTGGTGCAAAGCAAGCAAGTCTTAGTGGCACTCTGAAGTCCTATTCTGGGAGTTTCAAAGTGCATATGCCTGGTTTTGGTATACAGAAAATTACCTTTGACATCAAAAGCATTTCTACCTGTTAGTCATTCCAGCAAGTGGAAAATGTCATTATCTCTTGGGTTATATTATGGACCTTTTGGCAACATCGTGAATACAACTGTGTCATTACATGTGGAAACTCTGAAGTAATGCTTTCAGAGTACTGTCTTATGAAAGAGGAAAACAACAGCAACAACAACAAAAAAGATGGGACAATTAGCTCAGGGGAGGGAAAGAGAAGCATCTGCAGAAAATAGTACTAGATCAACCATGTCCACTCCCCATGTTACATAATCCAAATGTAAAGGGTGTGAAAGGAAGACAGACAGTATGCGACTTTGGATACTTAGTTGAATATATGAGAAATTCTGTGGATCTGGATTAAGTATCTTAGCATATCACTTCATGTCTTTAGAAGCAAAATGAGAATCGACATTCCTGTCTGAAGCAAACCAATTAGTCAACTAACCTTGTAAATCACAATCTCTTTTGTGACCTGGAGCAGACAGTCCTTAAATTAACAGAATTAGGGATAGCCCCACAAAGTATAATAGCTTTGATTTACAAGGAACAGAAGGTGAATGTCAAAAGGTTTGGAAACCCAGTTTAGTTTATTTAAACTCCCAAACCCAAAACACATTCAAATTACACAAACTTCTTTTACTGATTTCCTGCAAAATCTATCCCTGCTATAATAACATCCCTGCAAAAATAACAATAAACAACTCAAAAAATGAAAGTAAGATATGTACCCTTTTGGTGCGTTGTTCTAGTCTGGCTGCCAGACTCCCACTTAGTTGTTCTTTCAGTCCTCCTCCTTAACAGGGAAGAAAATAAGATGGAAAAGCTCCTGAGTTGAGATAATAAGGGAAAAAAAAGCTGGAAGTGGGTACAAAGGACAAAGAGTAATTCATTCACTACTTCCCATCAGCAGGCCAATACCCAGCCACTTCCTGAAAAGCAGTTCCTCAGCACTCTTAGTGGTTGCTTGGGAAGACAAATACCTTAACTATGAACATCTCCCACCTCCTCCTTTCTTTTAGCTTTTATTGCTGACCATGACATCATATGATATGAGATATCCCATTGGTTGGTTGGGATCAGCTGTCCTAGCTGTGTCCCCTCCCAGTCTCTTGACCACCCTTAGCCTATTGACCTGTGAGGGAAGTGGTTTGGAGAGAAAGTCTTGATGTTGTGCAAGCGCTGCTTGGCAATAGCAAAATCACTGGTGTGTTATCAGTACTGTTTTAGCCCCAAATGCAAAGCAGCACCATATGGGCTGCTAGAAGGAAAGCTAATTCCATGCCAGCTAGACCCAGTACTGGCTTGAACTATCTTTTTTACTTTCATGTATGACTTTCCCTTCAGGATAACTTATTTTGAGTCCTTTTGGCAAAGTACTCATATATTGCAGTCAAAAAAAATTCATTTTCATATTGTGAACTACATATTTCTTACAACTAGTCTATGCTTTTCCTGACCTTTAGTAGATCTGACTAAAATCAACCAAATGGAAAATATTGGCCTCAGTGGTGTCTGGATATGGTTTTGTCCTCCTCCTGTCAATTCTCATCATTTTTTAATTACAAATCAGAGCTTTATTTTAATTAGAAATTCCATGGAATTATAAAGTATGCACAGAAATATTGAAAACAATTCTATACTAGCAGACGGTGTTGCCTTTTAGGCATTTGAAAGGCAACTATGGTTTGGGCATGGTGTTATTTATATACAAATATGTATCCTTTTTTTACTATAAGTGGGCTCCAAAACTGACCAATTTCCAGCAGGAAACACTGAAGCATTGGAATACATCAACAAATGAAAGTTCTGTAATAATTTAGAAATACTGTGAACTTTACATACTGCACAGATATGGCAGGCAATGTAATATTTAACCTGCGTTTAGAGTCAGTGTTAGTGCTGAAACTACTGTGGTTTAAAATTTGATAAATTAAAATCCTGGCACATATCCCCTGATTCACCAATGCAGTTGAAGTTGCTGTGTGTATTTACTATAATCTCAAACTCATATGGGGATAAGAAAGTCTAACGATTTGGGACACTTTTTAATCGTAGCTGGGGCTTTGTTGTATCCTCATTAAGTATGCATGTGATCTCACCCACAAGAGATGAAAGTATGCACTAGCTTTGTATCAAAGGAAAGAATTAAAAATAGCCAAGAGAGAGACATCACTTCAGCAGATGAAGTACTGAGAAGACCTAAATACATCCACTATTTGCAAATACAAATGGAAAAAGCAAAACTCGTTGAAAATACAAGTTCATCAGAATAAATACTTTGCTTCAGAGAATGTTGACTAAATCTGACTCAGAAAAGAAAAAAAAAAAAAAGAATTCTTGTCCATTAGAGAGTAAATTCAGTTTCAATTGGCTTTGAAAAGTTCACGTTTTAAAATTCCCTATGACAATAATGTTAAAAAAATACTAATCAAGAAGATTAATTAAAAATTATTGAAATTAAATTGACACCAAATGCCCTGACTTCAAAACTTATTTTAGCTTCATTTCCTAAGGTTTCTAGGCTCCTTGTTTCTCTGTAAGTGTACTGACTTGATAGGGTATTGAATACTTCAAAATCTTGGGAGTCACAAATAACCACTGGAAATTGGTTTCTGAAGGTAACTTTGGAAGGATTTCAGTTGAATCTAGAGTGTTTGATAATGCTTCTTCAGACAAGGACTAAAGCTTGGTTGCAACAGGTTCAACTCAGATTTTCATATATTTTCTATATTCTTTCCTGTGAACTTGGGAAATGAGCTATTGATTTACATCAAATTTCATAATCCTGACAACTGCAAACAGTAACCATGAACCTTTCTGTCCTGGGTAATCCAAAAACTCCCAGACACTGACAATGCCATAGTTTGTGATTATAAGGCTGCTCTTAGAGACCTATTGCAGAAAGTCACAAATCCTCAAATCTCTCAATGTCTTTGACCTGACCACTTTTGCAGAGTAGGATGGCCGTGGACGTACATACCCTATTGATTTCACTTTCCTCAACAAATCACTGATGAAAGTAATCGGAAAGGAGGCCTATATCTCATTGAAAGCTCAGTTTCTGCAGTAGCTATCACATTAGTATGAAGCGGTTAGTTAGATTTAGAAAAACCATTTTCTCAGAATAACCCGATCAGATTTTAAAGACATTAGAATTAAGGCCATTTTTCCATTACATATTTTTTTCCAGCTATTGTTTCTTTTGACAGATATAAGGGCAATCTAAAGATTATAGGAACGTAGAAGTTGCTATACAAGATTGGTTTAAGGAAGAAAGAATGATATTTGTAACCTCTTATAGAATCATAGAATAGAATCAAAGAATAGTAAGGGTTGGAAAGGACCTTAAGATCATCTGGTTCCACCCCCCCTGCCATGGGCAGGGACACCTCGCACTAAACCATGTGGCCCAAGGCTCTGTCCAACCTGGCCTTGATCACCACCAGGGATGGAGCGTTTACAGCGTCCTTGGGCAACCCATTTCAGTGCTTCACCACCCTCACTGTAAAGAATTTCCTCCTTATATCGAATCTAAACTTCCCCTGTTTAAGTTTGAACCCATTACTTCTTGTCCTACCACTACAGTCACTAAGGAAGAGTCCCTCCCCAGCATCCTTATAGGCCCCCTTCAGATACTGGAAGGCTGCTATGAGGTCTCCACGAAGCCTTCTCTTCTCCAGGCTGAACAGCCCCAACTTTCTCAGCCTGTCTTCATACAGGAGGTGCTCCAGCCCTCTTATCATCCTCGTGGCCCTCCTCTGGACTTGCTCCAACAGCTCCATGTCCTTTTTATGTTGAGGACACCAGAACTGTATGCAGTACTCCAAGTGAGGTCTCACAAGAGCAGAGTAAAGGGGCAGGATCACCTCCTTCGACCTGCTGGTCACGCTTCTTTTGATGCAGCCCAGGATACGGTTGGCTTTCTGGGCTGCAAGCGCACACTGCCGGCTCATGTTAAGCTTCTTGGCAACCAACACCCCCAAGTCCTTCTCCACAGGGCTGCTCTGAATCTCTTCTCTGCCCAACCTGTAGCTGTGCCTGGGATTGCCCCGACCCAGGTGTAGGACCTTACACTTGGCTTGGTTAAACTTCACAAGTTTGGCATCGGCCCACCTCACAAGCGTGTCAAGGTCCCTCTGGATGGCATCCCTTCCCTCCAGCGTATCAACCGAACCACACAGCTTGGTGTCATCGGCAAACTTGCTGAGGGCGCACTCAATCCCACTGTCCATGTCGCCGACAAAGATGTTGAACAGGACCAGTCCCAACACCGATCCCTGAGGGACACCACTCGTCACAGGTTTCCAGCTGGACATCGAGCCATTTACCACAACTCTTTGCATGCGGCCAACGAGCCAGTTTTTTATCCACCGAGTGGCCCATCTATCAAATTGATGTCTCTCCAATTTAGAGACAAGGATGTCATGCGGGACAGTGTCGAACGCTTTGCACAAGTCCAGGTAGATGACGTCAATAAAATTACTATCCAAAATTACTATTGCGTGCCTAACTGGTAGTCATGCAACTGCCAAAACTGCTTCTGAATCTTAAACTTTGAGCTTTAGGACTTACTGATCTGGGTGCAGGTAGGAAGTCATAGAAGAGCCCGACTACAATAACAAAGGGGTTTTTACTTCCATGCCTTAGTAGTTTCATACTTCCTTATTCCCTTGCTACAGAATGGGGAGAGCAGAAGTTCTAATTTTTTTGCAGCTCTCATTCAGGGGTAGGCTGTGTGTATGCGCTATTCCAGCAGAGGCCATAATATCGATTATGTAAAGGCAGTAGGATATTCTTTGTACTAAACATCAATCCGTAATCAAAGCTTAAGCATTCTGATATCTTACTCACTGATTTTTAAAAGGATTTAGTTGAGCACTCTCTGTAGTTTATCTGGAGCTCTTCTACTGTGCCTCCAATTTCTTGTCCAAATTAGTAATATAGACATTAAAAAAGCCAGGAGCTCCCTTGCTTTTAGATTTGATCACAGTAACACAAACTGCATAATCTTATGCTCTGCATCCCATTAGTAGGTCAGGTATTGATTGAATAGCATGTTTTCTCTTCTGAAGACCATTTAGCTTCATAGGTGGGGACTTTGATAAAAGTCTTCAGAAATTAATAGTAAGTGCCAGATAGTTCTCCTCAGTTAGCTTCTTTTTTTTTTTATACATGTAAAGAATTCTGAGAAATCATTTGGTTTTTGTGTTGGACCTAGCAATCCTGCTATCCAAACAGAACACGGTAGGACTTTTAGAAGTCTTGCTAAAAGATGTGTTAGTTTCTGTGATAGATGTAAAATCACTTGGCATAGCAAAAATAAAGGTAGGACTTTTAGAATATAACATTACTATGGTCTATCTTCAACTTAAAAGAAAGAACATGATATTTGTTAATGAATTAATTAAAGCAAGTGGACTTGTAATGTGCTAGTATGGTGGAGTAAATTGCTTCCCACCTATGTAATGGAAGTATTTTAGTATTGAAAATTTTGCTGACATTTACCAGGTCAGACTACATTTCTCAGAGAATTTGAAAATCAGTTTTTCACGCTATTAAAAAATCTGTAATGTGTGATTAAGAGCAATAAAAATATGGTGTTGATCAAGAAAATATGGTTATTCAAGAGTACTAAAATGAATATGTATATCATTATTCCTATGTACTGAGGATAATAAGTACATGCTAAAAGATGACCAGAGAAGGGTTTCTTACTGTTAGATTGGATTTCCAATTTCTGTTATTCACCTGCTAATCCAGGCAGTTTATCATACCAATCAATAAAATTTTTGTGCTGTGTCAGTGCTTACTTTATTTTAGAAATAACAAGAATGTTAAACTTACTTACACTTTTTTTCCAGTGTACAGTCATTCTTCCTATTGTAACTTCAAGAATTGTCATGTAACTGCTTAGTAGGATATATCTTATAGTTATCTACCAGTAAATATGAAGGTATTATGATTAAAAGAGGAACCATTACTTCAATAGTTTCAATGTTTCCAATAGGAAGAGAAGAGCCCTATTCCTTTCTTTGTCTTTAAAGTTACATTTGGAACAACAGTAACTTACCAAGTCAAAAGACAACCTCATTTTATTAATACCAGTGAAAGAATGACAGTGATGCATCACCAAAAAGATTACTGCTAATGGGTATTGTTACCATATATGGAAACAGGTCACATGTGACTTGTGACACAATCTCTCAATCATACTAAAAAACTTGAATTTACATCTTCTGTGTCATCTCAATGGATTAAATGTGACTACACAAAAATCCACTACCTTGAAATTAGCATTTTTGGAGTAATAGAATACCCACCTTTGATTCAGCAGCACTATATTTGCAGAAATTAATATTTCACAACTGGCAATATAAGAAGAGATAAAAGACTTCAGAATTTATAATGTACCTTCTAGGTTAAATACTTTTCTTACAGAAGTTGGGATAGTCATAACAAAATTGCAATTGGCAACAAACTATTATGGAACACGTTTGTGGAAACATTTGATTTTCCAAGGATGCTGAAGTGTATTAATTATGCATCATCACAGCCAACTAATTCTCTGAAAAATGAGAGTGAAGACACTATTGGAAGTTTTCAATAAGCAAGGAACAATATTACTGGAATAAATGTCAGAATATGAATTTATATATTTTATCCATTCAAAAAGTGGCAATACCATTCTATGGAAGTATTTTAATACATATGGAATAAGTAATTTCTGACAGGAAGACTTCTGAAGGCAACATCATGAAAGTAGATGAAAAGAAAGTTTAGGCCAACCTTTCTACGCTTCAGGTGCCACCTACTTCACCCCTTCCTATCCCTCCCATCCACCACCCTTCACAGCTAGTGACAGTGGTGAATTCCATCAGAGGTAGGGAAACGGGATCAGATTGGCCTCCCACATACTTGCAGAATCTTCAAAGTATGACACCAGCAGTGATGTGAGGAGATCATTGCATGAATGTCTTCAAAGAACAGAATGGTGACACTTGTTTCTACTTCTTACCTTTGCCAGACAGATGTCCAAAGAAACAGAAAATAAACCAAGACGCCTGGTCATGACTTCTGAAAGAGAACACAAATTCAAAGCTGACATCCAAACACTTAGCTGGATCACAGTATTCCATCTTATATTTGACAGTTTATCAGTAATACATATACAGCTTTTGAAAGACAGTTGGCAGACATTTTGCATGATTGCTCATCTGCTTATTCTGCCTTAGAAGTAGATGGTATAATATCTTTCAATTTCTAAATACTTTCAGAGAGTTGAGTTATTCAGAAATAAGAATTGGCATACTTGAAAATATGAGCAATGTTGCTTGAAAAAGCAGAAAAGGTATGAAATCCACCAGAAGCTGGATTGCCACCATCCTCCAGTGAACAGCCTATGATCTAATAAACTGGTAAGTGGTAATGACCAAAACACTGGTGATCTCAGTTTCTAACTCCTTCATACTTTGGAATTGTACTTTTCTCCATAAACTTAGTCCATTTGATATTTAATGACATTATCATTTTCCAAATACAGGAACATGACCTAGAAGTTAAGAGTTTCTGAAGTTTATACTCAGAGTCATATCCAGGACTAGAATACAGATTATTTAAGATATTTGCATTATTTCAAAATCTGAGCCTACATGATATATACATGATATATTAACAAGAATAGAACAAAACTCTTTGTCTCCAGAACCCATTTAGTTTTTTTGAATAATGGAGGAGGGATATTTTCAATTGACTAAGAGGAGTGAGATCTGGTAACCCGGAGAGAAAAGAGTATCACTACAGAAAGTACGCAATAGGAAAATTAAATCTAACTTGTGTTGAAACCACTGAAGGCAAATAAAACTTGAAACATGTTTCTATGTTTCACATATTTAACACTGAGGGCATAATCTTAAATTGAACGATAGACATCCAGACAAGTATCAAAACAGACCAAGTAACAAACTGGCTCAGGGAATAAAAATTACTTTTTGGCACTGCTTCCTATCAGCAAACTCATTCAACGGCAGATTCTAAAAATAAGGACCATGCAGATGATTCCACAGAGGGATAAATCAAAGTTGCATTTTTTTTCAGCTTGATATAACGTCATGTCCTTTCCTTTTAGCCCTAACAGGACTAATGCCTGCTGAAAGCTACAATCACTTGCCTTATCATGAATGAGTTACTGGCCTCAGTGTGACTCATATAGATGAGAATCATCACACAAAGACCATCACCACAGCTGGTGTTAATTATCAGATTAAGGATAATATAAAAAAGATTAAGTAATCCAAGGGATTTGTGTTGCTGTTGCTGTGCTATCTTGTATATACTTAGATAGATGACTGGCTACATTTTTATTGACCAGATAAGAAGAATGGTTAAAGAAACTGAAAGAAGAATAATCCCACCATATAACATATTTTGTGTGCATTCAAATGTTATCTAAAGCAAAATCTTCATTGTCACCCAAGAGCTGTCTTCATCAATCATTGACAGGTGATAACAAATGTGCTCAGCAGTCAACATCTGAAGTGGTTAATTTCTTCAACCTTGACTTAGAAGGTTATTTGCTGTAATTATTCTAAATACATGACCTTGTCAAGCCTGAAACATCGTCATGTATATTATACATGTAGGTCCTAGTTCTTCCCCTTGACTCACTTGCTTTGGAGTCAGTGGAAATTCTGAGAAAAAATGGAAATTCTGAGAAAAATGGAAATCAGAGATGATCTCTTAGGGATGATCAAGCTGGCACAACTAGTTTGTGAACAACCATTTCTAGAATTCCCTATTGCTGTCAGAAGACACTCAGCATTCAGCTGCTCATTTTTCACCTTTCCTCTTTTCCAACAACTTACCTCTTAACAAATCTAATTTTCTTTCCTAACTAGTGTGTGATAAATCTCCAAAGGCTTTCTTAAATTCAAATACATCTTTGTCTGGAAAGAGTTTTAAACAACTTTCAGACCCTTCCACCCTTACACATACACGCACATGTACATGCACTATATACATTAGTGGCCCAGCTTAGTTTCATAGAATCATGATCATAGAATCATCATAGAATGGTTTAGGCTAGAAGGAACCTTGAACATCATTTGGTTACAACTCTCCTGCCATGGGCAGGGACACCTTCCACAAGACCAGGTTGCTCAAAGCCCCATCCAACCTGACCATGAACACTTCCGGGAATGGGGCGCCCACAACTTCTCTGAGCAACGTGTTCCAGTACATCACCACCATCAAAGCTCATGGACAGAGTCTTACCAGCTGAGGAGGAGATGGCTTTCTTCCCTGCAGTAATCTCCATGACATTATTCTGAATTAAAGTCAAAGGACCAGCTCACCAGAAACATTGCACTGTGTCACCAGTAGTTCCTAAAGATCCATATGAGTGCAGATAAGGGCATGAAGAAGACAGAGAAGTATATTACAGCATAGGTGAGGTGGTGGACAAGGCTCCAATTAGGCCACCAGCATCAGGATCCATCCCCTTCACCCAACTCCCACACTGATTTCTAGTACGACGAGTAACTTAATCTCCCTATATCTCAGTTCTCATATTTAGATAAAGCATATACTTTCTTTGTTTTCTGTCATTCAAACTCAGATTGCCAAGTATTAAGGCACCAAATATAGCTTGTCAAATATAACTGGACCTTTATCTCAGCTGAGGCCTTCAGGTGCTTCTGCAGTATAACAAAATAACTCTTTCAGTGATAATACTATACAGAAAATTCTGAAATCTTGGTAGGTCTTAAAGTTTTCACTACAAGACAATGCTATGTTTTCTGTGCTGTATGTTAAATTTAAATAAAAGTGAGAAACAACAGGGCAAAAAGTAAGAGGGAAAGGACTATATTTAAGATATAACCCACTAAGTGTCAGAGTTTTGAGCCATTCCTCCGATTATTTCCAAACTCACTCTTGAATTAGGCAGAAGTAATTAATATTTGTTTCCTGCATTTTTTTCCCCTTGGCTCACCATAAGCATCTTTCCCCCCATATTCTATAAGCAGGTTATATAGTTTGTCTGAGGTGATGCAAAGGCTCTAGCTCCTTTATGATGTGGAACCTCCCTTTATAGCTCATTCGCTGTTGGGAGAGAGGGGCTAGATGAGGTAATAAGGAAGTATGAGGATTTTTATTGCTGAATAATTATTACTAGCATAGTTGGCAAAACGTAACTCTGATTAATTTGGGAGAAATATTAAAAGTCTATGTGCAAGAGTAGCCAACATGAAGCGTGTTAGGGCCCTACAAAATCATTTTGAAAAGAAAATAATTAAAAGACACTTTCGGGTATGGATGAAAAGAGTACTTTATAAACAAAATAAACTGCCACTTTTCTAAATTGCTGAATTAAAAAAATTGGAATATCAAACAACCAAAAAGCGTTATACTTGATTTAAAACATCGACATTTTATATAACTTAGAATTATTGAAGTAATAAACTTGAAATGGGAAATTAGGTAACCTTTATTGCACTGTTATGTTTTGTTCACAAGAGGAATTTTAGACATACATTTTAAAAATACAACATAGTTAATAACTGTTACATTTTTGTTACACTTGTTAATTTTGGTAATTAAAGTTTGTGCCATAAAATGTAAACCAATACTTTTGCAGTGCAAAAAGAACTTCCACATAAACTTTGATGAATGACGTTTTAATCAAGTAACTGTTTTCCAGAAGAAAATTTGGGATTACAGAAAAAGAAAGCACTGTGCTATACATTTCTCACAAAGCACAAAAAGGCTTAAACTTTCCCATGGTTGTACTAACTACATTCAATCTGTTTATACCTCGAATTCAGGTTGAGCTGGATGTAGAGATTTGTAATTAAACATTATTGCCAATTAAAGGCAATTAACCAATTCTGTCTATCATAAATTAGAATGAGATCTATGTCCAGCCCCTCTCCTATGATTCTAAAAAGCTGTTCAAGGGAATGAAACAATGGATTCTACTGCACTGTCCCTGCTCCAAAAGAAATCTCCGTTTCCTCAGAACTGTGACTGTTATGCACTTTACTGAAAAGTAAATCACTTACGTACCAGATTTAAAAAGTTTAGTAATTAAAGTCTGGTTTAGTCTTTTATACACTTGCTGTATAGATTGCTACAAGTTTTGTTCTTAAGTTCCTTAAACACAGACCCATTCATGCAGTAGCTCACAATTTCCACTTGCTGAGACTCATTACAGACAAACATGATCCTAGATTTTAGGTGAATCTCCTTCAATAATTCTAGAAAGGAAAAATAGAGCAGGGGCTTCTTAAGCAGAGGCTGAGAATACCTTTTAGACACTTTGAGTTTTGACCTTGCTTGTGGTTCTGGCTGGCAAACGATGTCAGCTGTAGAAAGAGAGGAGTCTATTCCTAAACAGTCCAGGACTACAGTTACAGAAAGATGTCTCAACTTGTCTTTTTATTACTTTTTATGAAGTATAAACTCAACAGTTCAGAACTGACTTGAAGAAGCAATCATCAAACTGGTTTCCTATATCTTCTTGTGCATGGATCTATTTCTTTGGCAACTGCACAATGAGATACTTGGCCATGGAACTGATTAGATGGGAAAAGAATTGTCACATACCACTAAAATTGCCAAATATTACCACCTTTACGTTTTTACAGCATCTATGATAATGGCATTATATCCTGATTGCTGAAAATGCAATTCTAATAGGAAATAAATATTGAAATCCTTTCTGTTTCCATTCTGGTATTTGTGGCTTTGATCAGAAATAGTACCTGAGTTTTCATATGTTTTAAATGTCAACAAAAAGCCAAGCAAGTGGGTTGTGGCAGCAGCAGCTATATAGTACAAAGGTTATAGAATAGATCTCAGATGCAGTTGGTCATGGTACTGCCAAGGCTTTAAAATTAAATTTGCTATTGAATATGTTGCAACTGTTAAAAAATGAACATTGGGCATAATACAATCACAATGACTTAAACAACAGAGTAATTACATTGACGGATTGTAGAAAACTTTTTAACAGACATAACATATAAAAAACTATACTCAGATGGTATTGTTTGAGTTTAAAATTACAGAAATCAATAATTTATCAAGTCCCACAAAATAAATCAGGCTCTTCATACTAAATTTTAGCACGGGACTCTATAACCTGATATTTGGTGTCTGTGATACATTAAGACATAAGTTAAATGGGGCTTAACAATATCACAATTCAATAGACAATAGCCAGATTCACAAGTTCCCTGTTTTAAACTTGAGGAGTTGCTTTATTTATATGTTCACTGTGACTTTTCATCACTTTTTTTTCTTCATTTTGCATCAAAAAGAACAAAGCATCCCATTGACTAATCAAACAGCAATCATTTGATGAGACATAACTTCTTCCAAATCTTACCATCTTATCTCTGATACAAAGTTCAGCTGATGACTAGTTATATAGTGGCACTCCTCAGGCATTGATTCAGAGAAAAGTAAGGTTTAATGTCTTTATTAATGGCCTGCATGATGAAGTGGCATACACTCTCACCAAGATCACAAATGACAGCAAACTGGGGTGGGAGTGGTCCATAGAGTGGAGGGCAGGGCTGCCATGGAGACAGACCTTGGCAGGCTGGAAGAAAACTGGCAGAAAACTCACTTAGGTCCACAAAGGCAAAAGTAAAGTCAAGTCTAGCATTCCTGATGAACAAGCTGATCATGTGTGAGAAGCATGTTGTTGCAGCAAAGACAGCCACCTGCGTCTTAGGCTGTATTAGCTAGAGCATAGCTATGGAAGGAAGCAATTCTTCATCTTTCCTTAATAAATGTGAGATTGCATGTGAATTACCATGTACAGTTTTGGTCTCCTTGGTACAAGAAAGAGAAGAAGAGATGTCCTAGAGTAAGCCCAAGGACAAACAACAAAGATGATTGGTGGGCTGGAGCACATGACGTGCAAGGACATACTAAAATTGCTCAATTTGTTCAGTATAAAGAAAAGAAGGCCAAGGAAGAATGTAACGGGTGCTGGCAGACAATGTAGATTCAGACTCTTCACTGAGATTCACAGAGACAGAAAGACACAACAGACACAAGTTGCCTCAAAAAAAATTCTACTTAGATACCAGAAAAAAATTTCACATGACGGGTGTCCGGTACAGAACAGACTGCCCAATGAGATGTGGATGGCCACCCTTGGAGATATTCATACCTTGACTAATAACCCAGAATAACATGAGCTAAACTGGGCCTACTCTGTATGGGCTTTTCTCCAGATGACCTCTTTATGTCCCTGTTACATGCAATATTTTGTTACAGACAAAAGTGAGCATAGCATGTATGTATGGAGCTAAATTATCTGTTGGCCCAATTAAAAAAACAACCAACAAAAAAACAAACCAAAAAACCAGACAGCAAACAGTTATTTTTAGTCGAGTTACAATAATGCTATCTCTTCTAGCAAAAAAAACAAGTTCATGAGGCTATATATCCAACACAAATTCTTCTGTGATTAAGCTGATGTGCTTCTCAGATGTAGTCAGCTGTACCAAAACAGAGGTATTATCTCATCAAATATCATCTGCATTGCTCCTCTGATGCTCTGTTCCTCTATCTTCAGTGCCATGTAAGGCCTTTCCTCTGAAATTTGTTGGTATGAGGAAGTTTACAAGAAATAAATGCACAGTGTACAGATTTTCCCAAAAGGATAGTTGAAACTTTTTCCTGAGCAGGAAATAGAATAAGATAATTACTACGTTGCCAAACTAATGATGGCATGCCAAACGAAGGAGGAACAGTCTATCTTCCTTGGTTAGCTTCCTTGGTATGACAGTTACAAGTTCTTTCCTTATTAATTGTCATGCACATGAACACCAGCATTTTGCATCTTTATAAAATTTGAGAAAATGTTCTATCTCATTGTAATGTTATACATAGAAACTGAAGCATAAAGATATTATTTAAATTAAGCCAATGAGAAAATCAGCATAATCAGAAAAGCATACATTTGGTGTTTGACTAAACGGTAATCTCTTCTCCTAAGAGATGTTTAACATGAGAACCAAAGGGAGCAGTCTCAAGAAATACTGAAAGACAATCAGGGATATCCCCTCTGTAATCACACAGAATTGTCACAAGAAAGGAACACAGAGAACATGATTTCAGCAATATAGGTAGACTTAGTTTTATGTGAAATACACACAAAATAGTTCAGCCATCAAGTTTGAAAATGGTATATCTTGACCTCCACCTATATGTAAAGTAGGAAGTAATAAATATGTCATGCTGCCAGTTATTCTGGTAAATAGTCATTTGTTAATTATTTTGACTATCTGCTTGAATACATGGACAATTACCGGTTTTGTTTGCAGTGATGGATTTCAAATAAGATAAAACAAATTTTGTGAATGTCAGAACTGCTGTAAAAAGCTAGAACGTATCTCCTCTGTGGTCCAGTGATTATCTTTTATGCCTTACATACACTTCCAGAGATCTTATGCTAGCAATATAATTTAAGAAACCAATCGATAGACTAAAATGACTGGTGAAAGAGACTGAAAAGAGCATTTCCACTAAAAATACAGTTCCTTTGTCTTTTCCTTTTGTATATGATTAAGACAACAACAGTATTGATGAAATTGTTTCACTATAAAGTACATTGTTCTTAAGGTGACTGAAAAAAGTGTGTTAAGTTTGGAAACTGACTGTTTCTAGTTTTCAGTTTCTACCATCCAGAAATGTCTGAGGAAATGCTATCACAAAAAAAACCAACAACAACGAAAAAAAACCACCACCACCAAAAAAAAAAAGAAAACCCAAACAAAAAAACACAAGACATTTGTTTTGATTTTAAGCCTTCGATCTATAAGTATTGGGTGAATTCAGTTGGCCCATTAGTGTATTAGATTTGAAGGGGAAATTCAATTTCTGTAGTAGAAAATAGATAAACTTAATTTTTTCACTAAGGCTATTTTTTCCTGCTCTCTTACCTATGGACAAACTTAGACCGACACCTTAATAGCACTGTTCTTCCCTGCTGTTCCTTCGTCAGCTTTGTGACTATGATTCCTGAGGGAATCACAGTCACGCTGACCAGGATCACTGACCAGGATAGTTCCCCTGTAATACTTCCCGGCAATTCTTTGCCTTAGATTGCAAACTTAATTGAGTTAAGTTGCTTTATATGCAAAAGTTTTAAACTTCACTCTTCATGAAACTTTATTATTCTTGAGACTGGGACAAGTACTATATGTCAGCCACCCAATTAGTCTCCTGTAATGCACTTTTCAATTGCAGTGCTATTGCAACAGTTCTTTGCAGAGTTAATGGGGTTGATTGAAGCAAGCAGGCATATATGACTGGGAAAGGATTGTCTCCTTAAAAAGTGAGCACTTCAGTATTTCTTCATGTGGAGCTTGTTTCCTGTCTATTACAACTTGGTGCTTCTAATCCGGATGGAAAATTCCTCATTAATTCTTCTGTTGTTTAGTAAAATATGTAAATGTAAATATTATCTACAAGGTGCACTTGCAGTAGTAAATCTGAAATAGATGAATACTCACATAAACTGCCACATCAAAATGTTAAATATTTGGAGAACTCCAAAACATTAATACTATGATAAAGTTAGTTCTCAAAAAGTTTTAAACTCCAGTAGCGAATCTCTCATGCCTGGTACACAAGTTCATAAGACAAAAGGTCTCACTTTTATGATTTATTTCTTCTTTTTCTTCTCTGTTCTGACATGTTTGATCACTCGAATTGGTCCAATTAATTGATTAAATATCAAAATGAAAGAGATTACCACAACAGCATAGTAAATGAAGATTCACAGAGCCTCAGCAGCACTGTAGTCAAAACAAAAGTATTGTAAAATAATTGGTTAGGAGACATTATGAGTAATAATAAATAGAATGGTAGCCTTTTTTCTTTTTAATACATAATTAACGAAAAACCATACACAGAATCAGAAGAAAAATTAAAGTAACTTTTAATCTTGTAAAAATACTTCTGTAGATAAATACAGAGTTGAAGTCACACCATGTTTGTTCCAGTCTAGAACAGCTATGAAATTTCCTTAGGAAAATGCAGACTTCTCACTATAACAGCAGTAATATTTTCCAAACAAACAGCTGGTCTGTGTGATTTAGTTCAATGGTGCTTGTAAAATTATTTAAGATACTGGGATACTGTAGAAATGTAGTATCTCTAGTTTATAAGTTGTATTTGCACAGACTATTGTTTTTCAGAGTTTCACAAACTATGATAAAGAAAAGCCAGCTACATTTTAACTGTAATCATCTTTTATTTCAAATTACAATGTTGAGTGTGTCTTTTATTCTTCATGAGGAAGGAAAACAGGTCCTTAACAAATCTCCATTGGTGTGCCTATATTTTTAAAAAATGTATAAATCTATTGAAGTGACATTATTCTTCATTTGAGTTTATTAAGGTGACCTTATTCTTCATCTAAGCTTTGAGGAGTATTTGTTTTTTCATGCTGTGATTTTAGCTGTACTCCCAAAGCTACAGAGGGCAAAATGGCTCCAGTTAGGGCCAGACACTCTTCTTTTCTCCCACACACTGGTTAACGGTTTAGAGCCATCCTTCCTCTCTGACCCAGGTGCAGGTAGACATCATAGTATCCTGGAGACTATTGAGGTTAGCTGTGATCCTTTATAGATCATTTTCTGTCCATCTTTCCAGCTGCTGACTGGAAAGTGGGCAAAATGGGTATCCTGATTTAACCAAATATATCAGTGGATGTTTTAACACCCAGCCAGCATAGACCAGAACCAGACCACAAGCACAGGATTTATAAGTAAAAAGAAACTCCAGGCTGTTCAGATACTTGTCTTCTGGGTGTTCCAGAAATCAATAGCGTTTTTATCTTGGCAGGCCAGTATCCACCTCACTTCACTTTAATAGTTCAAGCAACTAATTCAAACAAGTTGCCAAAGTTTCTTTGCAGTCAAATGAAAAACAGATCCAAAAGCACATTCATTTCATTCAAGCTAAGTGGGATGAATCCCCTGTTAGAGGTGATTATGTTTCTCTATGGATGACAAGGAAACCCCATATAATTAGTTTATTACAGATGCTTAACTCTTTTATAAGGCTAAAGTTGGAGAAGGTAAAGTTGTCCCTTAGTAAGTACAGGCTTACCTGACCTCTATCACACTTTACGTATAAGGCATTATTTTACAGTTTTCAAATTCTAATCCTGATTCCTTGAAATGATTTGTCTACATCAAGTCATTGCAAAACCAACAGTTTTTCCATAGATTTTTTAAGCAGCAAATATAATAATATAATATAATCAAATCTAATCAAATTTCTACGTCAGTTCATGGGTTACTCTGTTCTTGAGAGCAGACACCACCTGTTGCTTCTACAGGAAACAAGTGGGTTTTAATATGGAAAAGTGTTGGAAAAAAAAGTGCGAAAAAACCATGATTCTTCATATCATGTGGCTGAAATAATTGTCACAAAGCTTTGTTCTGTTACCCACATTTTTGGTACTTCAGCCTAATATGGTATCTCACTGACTTACATTGAATATTTTTCAGTCACGGGGACGTTATAGAAAACAGCGCTATTAAGACTTACGTATCAATCTTAATGAATTCCCTACTGACCAAGATGGGTTTTGGACTTTTTTAATAGAAAACTGCATATTTGTGTGTAGTGGGTTGGCCCTAGCTAGCAGCCAAACATGCAGCCATCCTCTTGCTTAATCTCCTCTCCCACTGGCAGGCAGATATCCAACCATTTCCTAAAAAGAAGAGCCTCAGTATGTATAATGGTTACATTAGAAGACAAACACTATAACCACAAGCATCCATCCTTTTCCTCCTCCTTTCCCTGAGCTTTTACTGCTGAGTGCAATGTCATATATGGGACATCTCTTTGGTCAGTTGGGGTCAGCTGTCCCTGCTCTGACCCTCCTAACCTCTTGTCGGCACCTAGACTACTGTCTTTGGAGGGATTGAGAGAAAGCCTTGATGTTGTGCTGGCACTGATCAGCAATAATCAAAACACTGGTGTGTCATCAAGACTGCTTAGCCCCAAATGTAAAGCACAGTGCCATATGGGCTGCTATGAAAGAAATTAACTCCATATTAGCCAAGCCCAGCACATTGTGAAATGGAACAAAAGAGTTGGAATTATTACCTAAAATTTGTCCCTTAAAAAGTGGCATTCTGATTCTTTCATAGATTAGGTGGAAAAGAGAGCTCTTTCATATCCTTTTACTCTGCCTATAATGATACATTTTATTCTGAGATTAGGCCAAGTTATACTTAATATTACTTTCATATAAAGCTTATTTATAACTTGTCGCTTATTTCTCCCAGTGGTAGCACACCATTGGTACATACTGTCTTTTAATTAACAGACAGTTCAAGGTTTCAAGTGTATCCTTTGTAAGCTTTGTTACAGAATACATCCTTTGGAGTTGTCATACCTTCTTTTTCTGGCTATTTCTATTGATAACAGACACTCAAATCTAGGTGGATATTTTGCTTTTACTGTCAACAGTTTAGGTGTTTCCTTCTTTTGAGATGTAAAATCCCCATGTTCAGGAACTGAAATGTTGGTCTGTTTGTATCATGAAAAGATAATTTCTGCCTATCCATTTCTTTGTGTTTATTTTGTTCAGGAGGAAAAGATTGACCATCTAATATGTTGATTGTACCAATCCAAACAGATCAGTCAAACAAAAGTGACAGAGAGGCTAAAGCCACACCAAAACATTTTGATGAATCTTTATTCTGACTGAAAACACATGCATATATTTAAATTATTTTGGAAGAAAAGTGCAGAGAAAAATTAAGAAAGACAAAGTGCTCAAGGCTTTATTCAGTGTAAAGGAAAAGACTATATTAATTAATGTTAGAACAACAGACTTCTCTTTAAATGTTCTTTGTGTAGCAAATTTGTATCTGCATCTACATTACCAGGATTCAGAGAAAAAGGATGAGGGAAAAGATATTCTAAATTTGTCAAAGTCCTTAAAATACAACCCTAGGGCTCAGTGATGGTGAAGTAGGCCAATCGAATGAAGAAGACAGCAAAAATCTATGCACCATATTATAAAAATATTCTGTGATACAGTAAAGCAATTCTTCTTATGATTTACTATAGTACTAGTCTGTGTCCCAAAAATAACTGGCAGTGTTGGCATAAATTTCTTTGCTTTCTTGCTTTAAGTTGTGTCTCCTTTGGGGTTTTCCCTATGATTAAAGGCCCATAACTCATTTAAGGGTTCTACACTACACTCCTTGGTGCATGCAAAATCAGTGGGATTCTCATTCATCTGAGACTTCTGGGATATACTTAAGAAGTTCACCCACTACTATTTTTGGTAGACTAATTAGGAGCATGTCATATCTCAGTGAATCTATTTAAGGAAACTGGTCTTCTTTTTCTTTGTGCACTATCTGAAAACTTACCACAAACCCCACCAAAAATTTCTCTGGTAGATAATGTTGGATTTACATGAGAAATTGATGGATACTCATTTCATAAGGTGTTTCAGAGTAAAAGAATAAAAATGGATCTCATATATCAAATAGAGGGAACATCAAGAGACTCAGTGAAGTTCAGTAAAAATTTTTCCATCATCATTTTTATGGTGATTATAGTGAGCATTAAAACAATGCTGATAGAATGATTATTTTGCATTTGAATAAACAATCCATTTTACTACTGTTTCTGCTGAGAGCAAATTTTATCTGAAAAAAGAGACCTTATGATTTCTTTTGCTGATTACCACAGTTGTCCGTGTGATGGAAAGCTCCAAGTACTAAGCATTACACTTCACTGGTGGAAGTAAAGGAAGAGGGAGGAACTAGATAAATTTTGTTCCTGCTGTCTCTGGATACTCAAGAGAACTATGGCTATTTGTGGCAGCCCTTTACAGCTTATATAATATGAGAGCAGACTTGCAAGGAAACTTGAAGTGGGCCTCAAAGCAAAGGCTATTTAAATGGCCATATCTGTGTGGGCTCTAGAAAAAAGCCTATACTGTAGTCTGAGTATATAAGCAGAGTTTATTTCCAGCATATATCAATATATGATTATTTGTTTCCCACCTATTGTACATTGGAACAGTAATTACATAAACCTTCCATTCAGGTTGCATAAACAATATCACTTGAGCAGCGTAGGGGCAATAAAATACAAAATTCAGAATTCTATTTCAAGGTCAATGTTTGAAGTAAGCTTCCACTGTTTGAATGTACATATTACTGCAGCTCAGGTGTTAGAATGTACTTTTGAAGAGGTTAGCAGAGGTTGAAAAAAACAGTCATTATAAAACTGACTTTTGAATTTGAACTAGTATTCACCTGGTATTACTATTTGCTCAGCTTGCCCTGTTTCTCGCCCTGCTAATACAGAGTAAGGTGTTTGCATTCCAGATTTTGATTTGTGAAATGCTTTTTGCTCATATTGTGTCGTAACAGGTCATAATTGGTAGGCACAGCTGGTAGAATTGCAAATTGAAACTCTAAACATCTTCTGAGATATTCTTTTCAGACCAGAGGTGAGGATGTAAGAGACAAAACATTCGGAAAGCAGCTTACACTTGGTTAACCACAGGACAATTTAGTTATATTCTTACAAGGATGACTCATTCTACCAATACTGCCATATAAAAGAAATGACCTATGCTTCATAAAATAGCATTTCAGTTTAAGTGGACAATTCATTTTTACATTTTTATTTTTAATAGTGAACTGGCTTTAAGATATGGCTCTATAAAAAGTCGTATATAACACAGAAGCAATTTTCTAAAAATAATGTGAGGAATGTATGTAAAATGATATCAAGCTTCAAGCACATCCAATAGGCAATATTGTGAAGCATCTCCTGTGGTTTTGCTATGTGATCTGGAAGTTGAAGAAGTAGTATAATTTAATAATTTAACTCAAAGAGTTGCAAAGATACAAAAGCAGTGGACTGAAAACATTCCTTTATACAGAATAAGGTGTTCTGTACTGGCAGAATTTTCTGAAGTCTGAGCTAATCATACATGATTAGGTACAAAGTCAACGAAGAGAAAACGGAAATAGTATGGAGTTGAACAGAGGATACTTTCATTTGATAATCAGTATAACAAATAGAACAAGCTGACTCCACTAATTTAGAATCAAATAAACAGCTGGAAAATGTGGATCATATGCAAAACTTGACCTTAATATAATTTTTCCTTTATCAACATGGAAAACATCCTTATGAAATAGTAGTTTAAAAGTAAAGTACAAAGTGGAAATAGTAGAGGCCAGTGATGCAGCTCGTTCTTCATGATAATTCTGACCACTCAGTCTCTTAGATTTTTTTCAATAACTAAAGAAAGCACTGTTCAGTACTCTCAGAGTTTTTTTTCTCCTTCTTAGAAGTCCAGCCACAGCACACTGCAATTATGTTAGTGGTGATTTAGACTTGAGAGATCTCTTGAGACACACAATTTGCTTTGGGTTTGGGTAGTGTGGTGCGTTAACCCTGGCTAGGCCACAGGTGCCCATCTAGCCACTCTATCAGTCCTCTCCTCATCAGGACAGAGGGGGAGAAATAAGATGGGAAAAAAACTCATGAGTCAAGATAAAGGCAGTTTAATAATGTGAAAGCAAAGGTCAAGCATGGAAGCAAAGGAAAAGAGAAGACTTATTTTCTACTTTCCATCTGCAGGCAATGTCCAGCAACTCCCTGAGAAGCAGGGCTTCAGTATGAGTAGTGGTTGCTCTGGATGGCAAAAGTCATATCAAATGCCCCCTCAGAGGTGCAGGGGGACGGGGAATGGGGGTTGTGGTCAGTTCATCACACATTGTCTCTGCCGCTCCTTCCTGCTCAGGGGAGGACTCCTCACACTCTTCCACTGCTCCAGTGTGGGCCCCTTCCATGGTGTGCAGCCCTTCAGGAACAGACTGCTCCAGTGTGGGTCCCTTCCGTGGGGTGCAGTCCTTCAGGAACAGATTGCTCCAGCGTGGGTTCCTGAGGGGCAGGGTCACAAGTCCTGCAGCAAACCTGCTCCAGTGTGGGCTCCTCTCTGCATGGAGCCACAGGTCCTGCCAGGAGCCTGCTCCAGTGTGGGCTTCCCATGGGGTTACAGACTCCTTCAGGTATCCCCCTGCTCCCTTGTGGGGTCCTCCATGGGCTGCAGTTGGATATCTGCTCCACCATGGACCTCCATGGGCTGCAGGGGGACAGCCTGCCCCACCATGGTCTGCTCCAGTACCTGGATCACCTCCTCCCCTCCTTCTGCACTGACCTTGATGTCTGCAGGTCTATTTCTCTCACATATTCTCTCTCCTCTCTCCAGCTGAAATTGCCCAGCTTTTTTTCCCCTTCTTAAATCTGTTAGGTCAGAGGTGCTACCTGACTTACTTGGCCTTGGCCAGTGGTGGGTCCTTCTTGGAGCTGGCTGGCATTGATTTTGTCGGACACAAGGGAAGCTTCTGTCAGCTTCTCACAGAAGCCACCCATGTAGCCCTCCCCTTACCAAAACCTTGCCATGCAAACCCCACACAGGCAGCTTTCTGGATTGTTTGGTTTAACTGTTCTTACAGCGGAATGTCATATTAGAGGGACTTTTAAATTTATTTTTTTTTCAGTTTAATTTAAGACTTTTTCAAATTCTTAGTTACTTGTTAAAAAGAATAACTCAAATCAGGAGGACACATGTATAGATTAATCTTTACAAAAGCCTGTGTATCCAGAGAGCTACAGCCTCATGTTGTTGCATCATCAAGGATTTAATGCTTTCTGAAGGGCTATTCATCACCCAAAGGAGCCCTCCAGAACATCCACAACATGGTGAGCAGCTGGGCTACCACAGGCAGCATGCAAACAGGCAAGAGAGCAACAGCAGCACTGAAGCCAACCTCCTTAGCTGTGCTTGGCATCCGTGGTGTCATGCAGCTCTAAAGCAGGACAGAAAAGCTATTCAGTCTAGAGTGAGCAGCCTGAAAGCAGATTTTAGCCTCTATTTTGGCAGAGATAAAAGTGACACACTGGCAGATTTCTCATTACACCCATCCTGTGATGCTCAGTGTTCAGAGTAGTACTGGCATGCCAAAGTGAGGGAAGCAAATCACAGGGGACAAGGCTGGTTTCAAAATGGAAGAGCACCAGAAGAGCAGCAGCAACCAGAATGTCAAACTTGCTTTCCTTCCATTTCCCTTTATTTTTGTTCTACTTCCATAACCTTACTGCTCTCATCTCCACCTGTTTCTTCCTTTATTCTGTTTGAGTACAAGGGTTACAACTTTTCTTTGTTTTGCTGAAAGAATGATGACAATCGGCTCCTGTTAGGAATAGGTTCAGAAGTTCAGGTCTTCTGAGCTCTTGCTGACTTCAGGCAGTGCACAAAATACTAAGATGAAACAATATGTCTCCTGTGTTATACTTCTGCAGGATCCAAATTCTCATTGATTCACTAAATAATTTTGCTACATGGAAAGTAAGCACCAGATGAAACACATCACTGCATGAAGGCTGTTTTTGTGCACAAACATTTTCCACCTTCAGGTAAGAAAATCTGGAAAGTGATGGAACGGATATCAGTCTGAGCTGAGCTCTGGTGACCAACTATTTGTGTTTATCTCATTTTCACGTCGTATCCTGCACATACCTAAGCGTACCATGGCATTTGAGAATGCAAAGGTCAATCCTTCAATACAGAAAATCTAGACTGTCATTATTTCCAAGTCCTTGATTCTGCATGGTGCTAAGGCACTTTATGTCTGATGACACCAGACAACACAGGACACCAATTTAAGCCTTAACCCAACACAAGCTCAGACACATACCTACCTTTAAACACACTAGTAGTTCTAGGTGCCTGTCCTCACTGAAGTCAATGACAAAGCTTTTACTCACTGTGCAGGACCCTGGTGGCAGAATTGCAATAACTCAACAAAAGGTAGGTTTTTAATCACTTTGATAAAGCATCAGAAGCTATGTGGTGTTGACAGCATGGTATGGTCCAACAAGATGACGAGGTTAACTTATGCCACTGTGTGGTCTTTGGTCTGTCTTCCCTTCTGCCAGCTTTGGGGCTGCTTATAGAAAAAGCCATATAAAGATTGGGATCTTAACATATATATATATAACATATTTGTAGGTTTAGATTAGATATTAGGAAGAAATTCTTTATTTTGAGGGTGGTGAGGCACTGGAACAGGCTGCTCAGAGAAGCTGTGGCTGCCTCATCCCTGGAAGTTGGATGGGGCTTTGAGCAACCTGGTCTAGTGGAAGGTGTCCCTGCCCATGTCAGGGTGTTGGAACTGGATGATCTTTAAGGTCCCTTCCAACCCAAAGAATTCTATGATTCTGTGACTTTCTGACATATGAAAACATGGTTGATAAACAATAAAGTTGTTTAGTAGAACAAAGCTACAAATACTGTACTTGCTTTTAGCTGTTGTACTTATCTATCACAGGGCCATCAGATCCAGGTCAAACTGAGAAAACTCGGCTGCTTTTGAAAATATGATAATGAAGATATTGGAGGGGGTGACATCTTTATTTTTCTGAAAGGTATTAAGCTCTCTGGTTCAGATATTGGATTCAGATATTCATGACAAGTTCTTGTGTATTATAGACTAGAATCATTTTTAGGTGAAATCTAGGAAAATTGCTCCATGCTATCTTCCTGAAGATATGCATATATAGCCTTTCACATGTATCTGTGTATGTACTTTGTATAAGTATTTACATATATGATATAATAGTGACAAACTGTGTGATAGCTCCGACATAGCCACATTCTGCCAGATTTATCAATGTAAGCCACAATGTTTATCTTAAAACCACTGATCCGGCAAAAGTTTAAGTCAATTCTTGAAGACACAGAGCAACTGTTCATAAATTTATAATGTCTCAGAGAATGTTGACTTAAACCAAATGTGGATCCCCTTATTCTATTCACTAAATTTGTCTTTTACCTCAGAAATGTAAAGCAGAACAATATTGGATAGGCATAACTTACATAAGCACATATTTACCTCCATATTCATGCATCACATTTTGTATTATTTAACAGTAGCCCAGTCCTGCTGTTTTATTGCCCAGTTGGCTAGGATGACATATGACCGTAAGAATAGATAGAGGCTTACATTTGCATTTGTTCTCACATTAGGGAGCTTAGAAGCGAACTGGTAATCAGAAACATATTATCTAGAATTACAACGGACACATTGCTACCATGGTAATGTTTTAAAAAATTAAGTGTTCTCAGTAGGTGTTTAGTGCCTCCATATTTCAATTAGCATACTCTTACTACATGACTACAATTTTTAAAGATTCTACATAGGGATATATTATTTGGATGTACATTATGCATATCTGAATGTCTACACATTCTCACAACAAAAGTTTCCTTTCCAATATTTTATGAATGTTACAAAGGAAGAAAGAAGTCTTGGAAGATAGGAGATATCAGGCAAGAGTTGAGGGATGAAGGATGAGGGATGTACAAAACTGATGGATCTATTCCCCGATCCCAAGACTACCGTACTCAGGGCTGCTCCTCAGACATATATGAGATTTTCTAACTCTTGGCATGTGCCGACACACTGTAAAGACAAAACTGCAGCAAGGATTCCTTATAGCACACAGTTAGGCTTGGGTTCCCAAGGCTTCTAGCATTCCTCTAATAGTCTTCAATAATATAAATGTCACAGCAGACTACTGAAAAAGACTACTACACAGTGGGAACTCAATTTCCCAGTTCCAAACATGCCAAACATGGTGATATCAGTCAGCATTGCCACATAAAGAAACCACATCACAACAGATGGATTGTCTGACCAAATATCATTTCAATTTTCACAGCAGGAAAAAAAAAAAAAAAGATACAGAACTTAGATCTGTTTTCCTTCAGGATTTCATACTCGTTGAGTTCCCAAACTAAGAGTAAAAATTTGTAAACGACATTTTTGTTTATACATGTATAGAGATATGTATTTGTACATATTTAGATGCATGTAAATGTGAATTAGATCAACAAGGTATGCAGCATATATGTATATTTGACTAGATCAAAAACATATTTTAAGATAAAGTTTCTGCCATTCCCTTCAGAGTCAACCTGCCTCACAGATTGCTACCTCACACATTCATGAGTAGCTACTGGGAATATGCAATAACTGGCACACTTTTTTTCTGGAAGTTTCTGATCTTTATTTAAACAGCCTCTATTCTATGAATATATGCAGACCGAAACAAAAAAATCAGTTGCCCTTCTCAAGGCTTTCATTTTTTTTTTGCTTAAGCCTTGTAAACTATAATTGTTAGGAGAAGGTATCCTGAAGTACATGAATTTACCCCCCCCCTTCTTCATACCAGCTATGTTCAATGCCACAACATAAAACATCTGCATAACAAAGTTCTAATGTCTGCCACAAGCCAAGCTTATTTAACAACTGGGAAATGTACAAGTCAGTAGGGTAATTAAGACTGAATAGAAGAAAATCAGAGTAGCTTAATCTGAACTTATTTGATGTCTCCGTACATCAAACGCAATTCAAGAAGCACGATTAGAAACCAGTGTGTAATAGGCACTTTGTCTTAAGCTGCAAATCAGAAGGGAATTTGTACAAGTTTGAAGGCCAATGCATTTGCAAACATTTTCAAATCTGGTGAATCACAGTTCCAGCACCTCCCTTTACAGACTGTGCACAACCAAACATATCCTAAAGAATCTGCTCTGTTAATAAAAGCCAGTGGTGTCGAAGGTTTATATAAAATCAAGAATAAGTAGAGGTCACTGTGGGCCTCCTTCTTTCCAATGCTTTTGAAATTATCAGTCTCTCATTTCAGAGAGTGAAGTACAGCAAGAAATATTGCTGATTCACATGTGACCTTAAAAGATAAATAATACAGAAAAGTCTTGCAGTAAAGCTATATTAAATACACTTCTTTCTGTATCTGAGATCTCCTTAATGCCATATGTAAACGTTGCTGGTCAAGGATGCAAAATCCAGTCTAGGAAGGAGTGTCATAACAAATACGTTGATCATCTGACCTTCATGTTCCCCGTACACTTCTGCAGGAATAGACCTTCTGGTTTTGCCTAATGTGCTATGAAACCTTTCTCTGTGTAACCAGGAAGGCAAGAACAAAACATTTTTGTTATGTCTCTCACTTTATAAAACTACCAGCAACTCCTGAAAATTTTTGAGTTGAATTCAGGTTTCTTTAATATCTAAGGATTTATATACTTTATTTATTAATAAAGTTAAGACACATGGTAAGTTGGTGGCATATTAGCCTGCTTGATCATTTCAATGGAAGGTTAGAAAAGACCGCAAAAAAATCCAGTGCATACATGTATTTAAATCAAATATTTCAAGAAGAATTGTACTTCAAGTGAATTAGGACCCATTTTAAAGCCCTTACCTCTTCTTCAGCATAAGATAGGCAAAATGCTCTCCAACTATCTATAATTTTGAATACATCCCAGATTTGCTGAACTCATAGGTTTGGCTCACCTCTAGTTATTGCAACAAGATAGCGTAAAATACGCTAAGATGTAGCAATTTAAAATAAAAAATTGCCAAAATATTCTGTATTTCCCATGAAACTGAATAGTTAAGCTTCATCACATAAAAATATTGCTTACTTGATTCTCATAATTACAGCTGAGTTTTTTGTAATAAAGAGGATATAGCTTCATCTTTCCTTCTGTAGATTGCTATCAGACAGTAAGACAGACCTAATGCATGACATCCAAAAGGGCAGATAGGAGTACTGGTTATGGCTTCTGTTTTTCCTTGCACTGGTTTGAAGAAGTGATGTGTCAGACTTAACAGTTCGCCAAGAAAGACCATATTATTTCACCTTCACATCATTTTCTGTGACCTGATATGGCTTGTTTCAATCTGCCCACCAGTCTGACCTAACTCACTGTAAAAAAGTCCTAGACTGGTAAGAACATAAAGCTAATTTTTATTTTACGGTAACATTCAAATGTTTCTAAAATCTCCTTCTAAATGACAAAAGGGCATGAAGATGCAATGCTTTTCACAGTATATGTCACTCCTACCCCAGACTAAGCAAAATGTTCATTTGATTATACTTTTTATAAGAAATTTGCAGCATATTTCAAGATTTCATGTTCTGGATAGAAAGAAACCCTTGCATGGCATTATAGAATTTCTCACAACAGAGGTTTCATATCTCCCTCTGAAACATCTGTTGTTGGTCACTATAGGATACCAGTCTAGATTGATGATTGGTTTTATCCTGTGTGACACTTTCTTTGAATTATGCTGATATGTTTGCTCAAATGCAACTTTTTACCATGAGAGGAAATTTAGAGCATATTGGCTGTGGAACCCCAAGGTGAACATGTTTCAAGCACTTTGGAGTACTGGATTAGAAGAGGACATATCAGTCCAAATGACTTAGCTCTTTCTTTAGATCTTTTCTCTGGAAAAATCAGGAATCTCTGATTTCTTTTGCAGCCAGAGGTCTTTCATGTGGACTAGTCTTTTTCACTTCAATGCTTCAGAAAATTATCGTCTTTCATGCTTCTACTCTCGTCATCTTTGGAAAGCTGGCCTTAGCACCAGCTCACGTCTCTCAGACACTTCAAGAACATCAATCAGAAAGAAGGTCACATCCAGACTTCTCTTTGGAAAGAGTGGACTCACTGAGGCACACATAGAAGTAAAGTTGCACGTCCTTTTAAATTGCAGCATGTTAATCTGGGCACCCTGAGGAAAGTATTCCCAACCTTAGCCAGTTAACTTGACTTCCTAGACTTACAACATAGTTAGATACCTTCAGGAGTAAATTATTAGATCTGGTGGCCCCAGAAGTAGCCTCTTCCTTCCCACTACCCAGGCGGGTATACTGGCGATTCTCAGCTAACTTGCTTCCAAGTTGCTCTAAGGTCATTCTATTTGAACAGCCTCCTGACTGTTAAAATGAGAACTTGAGAGTAGAAAAGGGGAGCAAACTGAAACATTAGAAATGGTTGGCCCTGAACAAAGTAAAACCAGATGGCTTCTGCACCACTTAGCTTCAGGGTGTGGTTTATTTTCCACTATATGTGTTTGTTTTTCCCTTAGCTTATTATGAATGATTATTCCTGGTCCCTTTTATATTGTAATGTTAATTCATACTATTTTGTGTACATTTCAAATATTCTTCTTGAGAATTGTTGTATCCTAATGTATATGTATAATTAAAAAAGCATACCATCAATAGCTGGAAATAAGCAATTAAGCATCCATACTCTCAAACGATCTCTGATTTCTGAAGTGTTCCTTTTGCTACTGTTTCTACTTAAGGAAGTGGGCTGTTCCCTAGTTTTCAATACACAATCAGAAAGACACGCTTAAAAGATGTTGTGACTAAGACTTACATCAGTATTATAATGCCAGCTTCCACTACCATTCATATAATTTACTGATAGCCAGTCGAAGAGTGCAAATTACATTGTGATTCTTGATTTCTGATTCTGAATGATGCCCTCCAAGCATGTCATGCAGTTTAGCATGCTGCATCCCCGAAAGCACAGTGCATAATGTGAATGTTCTGTGCATTGTCATTCAGCAAATGATTACTTCTTTGATCACAGTATGGCTATGCAAACCTGTTTAAACCTGTTGTCAATAGCAATAAACAAGCTCAAAGTGTTTGTCTTAGAGTGACAGCACAAAGCAGCCTGCAATCAAGGTAGCATGTTTAGAAGACAAAGCAGTAAACAGTAAACGGTTAACTTGAACCTTTTGTAATAGGATACAGTGTTGTTTTGGTAAAAACATGTAAGTAAATTCAAATCTGGCTTTTCATTACACAAAAAGCCTATTCAGTGTAGATCTGCTGCATCCCTAAACTGTAAGACATTCTGGCTATTAGGTGACCATCTTCCTCAGATATATTTTTCAGATCAAATTTAAAGCTAACTCCCAAAATGCTTCATTTTAAAAAAGAATATATAGCAGACATCAACTAAGATTTTTTTCTAAAGATTACAAGTGAGTGTACAAAAGTTACTGGATGTCCTTTTGGCCTACAATAAATTCATTCATCTTGGCAAACCAAAAGCATCATCCTACTGAAATTTTTTGTTATAAATTAAGATCCTGATATATGCTAAAATGTTGCTGCGTTGCTTCAGCCAAGACTTGCAGAACTAAGCCAACCCCTGGCTTAGGGCTAGAGATCACAGACACCAATATGGAGGATGACCAAATAGCGTTTTATTAAATAACAGCAGGCATTATATGCCTTTCGGCCACACGGAAGTACCTATGCTGACCCAATCAGAAGGCAGGTTAACAATTTTTACCTTTTATGGTATTGCCGAGCCTTGCCCCACAATTCCCCTCTCCATACTATGGGGCTTGTAAGAGTATCCCGGGAGGGGCTCTCTCTTTCCGTACATCGCGATATCTTCTGGCCGCCAGACCTTAACTACCTACACTAAAATAAAAAGAAAAGCCACCAGGGCCAGCAGCAGCAACTGTTAGACCAACTAAGATATATCAAGATGTTTTTTTCTGTCCCATGGTAGGAGTTATATTGTTCAGGCAGGCTATTCTAACTGTGCAAAACCACTTCTAATACATCTTGAAAATAAATGATTACCAGAATGCCTTGCTCCAGTGGTCTGAGTGAGTGCATATGAAAGAGCCCTTTTAGAGGACTTCACTCTGCAACTAGAAGTTCGCAGCCTCTCTGCTGAGAACTGGCAACTGGCCTTGTGTTTAATCCTAATAGGGATTTACTCCTAAGGGTTTACTCCTAATAGAGAGTCATTGGGATACTTATGGTGCCGTTAAGCGGTGTTTTGAACTGATCTAATGATTTCAAGCCCATAACTTGTTAGTTTCTGATCTGGGTTAGAAGCCAGTGACGTCTTCAGCCATTTTGGCTCACTCACAGGTTGGTCTGGCCATAATCTACTGCTGGTGACTGCCTTTCCTTCTGGAATCTACATCCCCTTATTCTCCTCTTTCCAAATTTATGGGCTAAGGATACTTATACTTTCCTCACCCTAAACCGCAAATTATTTTGCTTTTTAAAAATCTATTAAGCTTTTCAATAAACAAGTCAAATACCTGCACAATGCAAACTATAGCTTCTCAGCTTTCTCAAATAAAAGAGCTCTGTTAGGTTCTGTGACTTATGGCGTTGCTATATTCCCTTGAAATTCACCCTTCTTCCAGAAATATTTGCATTGATCTTTGACTAAAAATTGATATAGAAATCCTGTTTGTGGATTATTTGCCATTCTTTATTTGCCTGTTTGAGTTTCGAATAGCATAATACAGGCTTGGTGAAGAATGTCTGATCCCCTGCAGTATCTAGGTGAGAAAACAGTTAAACCTGAATTTCACAGTCCCTTCTGATTTAACCTTCTAGGAAGTAATACTGCACTTTTAAGCAAGCAGACCATAACAGTCAATAAACTGTTTCTTTCCTACAGTAGATGGACAGCTATGAATGTAGTCTGATACTGAATTTACTGAAGCCAGTAGAACTATCAAGTAGGTCTATTAACATATATAGAATCATAGAATCATAGAATCGTAAGGGTTGGAAAGGACCTTAAGATCATCTAGTTCCAACCCCCCTGCCATGGGCAGGGACACCTTGCCCTAAACCACGTGGCTCAAGGCTCTGTCCAACCTGGCCTTGAACACCGCCAGGGATGGAGCATCCACAACCTCCCTGGGCAACCCATTCCAGTGCTTCACCACCCTCACTGTAAAGAACTTCTTCCTTATATCTAATCTAAACTTCCCCTGTTTAAGTTTGAACCCATTACCCCTCGTCCTACCACTACAGTCCCTAAGGAAGAGTCCCTCCCCAGCATCCTTATAGGCCCCCTTCAGATACTGGAAGGCTGCTATGAGGTTTCCACGAAGCCTTCTCTTCTCCAGGCTGAACAGCCTCAACTTTCTCAGCCTGTCTTCATACAGGAGGTGCTCCAGCCCTCTTACCATCCTTGTGGCCCTCCTCTGGACTCGCTCCAACAGCTCCATGTCCTTCTTATGTTGAGGACACCAGAACTGTATGCAGTACTCCAAGTGAGGTCTCACAAGAGCAGAGTAAAGGGGCAGGATCACCTCCTTTGACCTGCTGGTCACGCTTCTTTTGATGCAGCCCAGGATATGGTTGGCTTTCTGGCCTGCAAGTGCACACTGCTGGCTCACGTTAAGCTTCTCATCAACCAACACCCCCAAGTCCTTCTCTGCAGGGCTGCTCTGAATCTCTTCTCTGCCCAACCTGTAGCAGTGCCTGGGATTGCCCCGACCCAGGTGTAGGACCTTACACTTGGCTTGGTTAAACTTCATAAGGCTGGCATCGGCCCACCTCACAAGCGTGTCAAGGTTCCTCTGGATGGCATCCCTTCCCTCCAGCGTATCAACGGAACCACACAGCTTGGTGTCGTCGGCAAACTTGCTGAGGGCGCACTCAATCCCACTGTCCATGTCGCCGACAAAGATGTTGAACAGGACCGGTCCCAACACCGATCCCTGAGGGACACCACTCGTTACAGGTTTCCAACTGGACATCGAGCCATTTACCACAACTCTTTGCATGCGGCCATCGAGCCAGTTTTTTATCCACCGAGTGGTCCATCTATCAAATTGATGTCTCTCCAATTTAGAGACAAGGATGTCATGCGGGACAGTGTCGAATGCTTTGCACAAGTCCAGGTAGATGACGTCAACTGCTCTGCCCCTGTCCATCAGTTCCGTGGCTCCATCATAGAAGGCCACCAAATTGGTCAGGCAGGATTTCCCCTTAGTGAAGCCATGTTGGCTGTCACCAACCACCTCGTAGTTTTTCATGTGCCTTAGCATGTTTTCCAGGAGAAACTGTTCCAAGATTTTGCCAGGCACAGAGTTGAGGCTGACTGGTCTGTAGTTCCCCGGGTCTTCCATCTTCCCCTTCTTGAAAATGGGGGTTATATTACCCTTCTTCCAGTCATCGGGAACTTCACCTGACTGCCAGGATTTTTCGAATATGATGGACAATATCAAATTAATGTATTTTTTTACCTCCATGTGATAATACTAATAAATTGATCCACCTGCCCAGTTTCTACACTGAACAAATCTGTTAACCTTTTTGTTTGTTTGTTTATGTTAGGACTGTTGTTACTATACACACACATATACACACAAATCCCAGCCTATGGGTTTTCTATGAACTCTCTCTCTAATGTCAGAGAATAAACCATGGCCTTTAACCATTTACTCCAAGAGTTCTTTATAACACAGTAAAAATTTTGCTTTGATTATTTTATTTTCAGACATCTGACATTTTGGTATTTTGTCTGCTATATCAAAGAGTCCTCTGCTTATCTTATATCTATTCTTCATGTACTCCATGACTGTCAGTCCTAACTCTTCTCTGACATGCCCTCTAGACCTTAAGTCAGTTTCTGAAATATGTATATGAGAAGTGTTTTCAGCAATGATAAGTAATAAAGTAACACTGATCCCTCCAACGGTCTAACTCATAAACCCATCAGAGATATTTTTATTTTGGACAATATCTGGTTTTCATAAAACTAATATTAATTATCTATAACTGATTTCTCTTTATCAACTTCTATAAATCAAGTCCCACTTAAAACATTTGATTAGTTTACACAGAGTCAATGTAAGAATTATGTAGCTAATGGAGTCATCACATTTGTACCCGTTTTAAATTAAAACACTGTATTGACACTCTATTTTCTTTTTTTCATTACTATTCAATTGTCTGAAAATTCCTAATTGTTTTAAGTTGTGTTAGAAATCAACACTGAGAAACTGGGAAGCTTCTTACCCTTTTCATTTTTCGCTCTTTGGGACAGGAGGTTGGACAGATCTGTTGCTTTAAAAATAACTAGCTATAGGAGCTTTAGCTTCTTATTTACTGCAGAAAGTATTTCATTAGCAACTTGTGAAATGACTGCATTTATATCATTTTTTCAAAGAGGAAGCAGAAATATTTATTCCATAGAAAAGGGAAAGATGTGTTATTTTTGATATATTATTTCAATATAGTAAGGGAAAAAAATATTATTAGGACTTCTTTTGTTCTTAGTGTAGTTAAACATACCTTTCATATCTTAGGTTGTAAGCTTTCCCTTATGCTTTTTTGTTTCTTTATCAGTTTTGACCATTCTTAGTTCCCAATTTATGTTCATTGTTAACAGTGACCCTATTTTGCCATTGGTTATATACGATATTTATCCGAATATGAGGTGATTGTACCGAATAGCAAATGAGACTTAAAGCTGATTTTAGGAGAATAGTATATGGACCCTGGATATATGATAACCCTGGTTCCAGTTGTTTCCCATGTCTCAACACCCACACCATACATCCTCACCTCTGCAGCAATGGCCTCCCTCCCCCCATCTTCACTCTCCAAACTTTTCCCTGTCAGTGTTCTTTCTATACGTCTCTGCACACATTTTGTAAAACACTAGGGCATTTACCACAAACAAGAAAGGTCTCAACTGTAAGGCAGGAGCTTCAGCAATTTAATGTTTACTCTTTCAGCATGTCTAATCCCCAAGTAGTCGGGGCTGAGTTTTGCTTCACTCTTGTCTTAGATGGAGGCTCAGCCACAGAACTACAACTCTCACCTTCCCTTCTTCCACACAATTGTCTTTCGTTTTCACCTTAACTTTTCCATGTCAGGGCGAATTGTGACTGTAATGAGTCATGTTAGGGCGCTGCTGCAGTCTCCACACCATGGAGAGTCAGACTGGATGAAAGCCGAGAAAGATTGCTTTTTTCATTGTGACTTCTTTCTCAATACAGCAGATCTGTGAGGATCTAGTTAAATATTTTTAAACAATTCTACTTTATCGTTCACCTTTCTACTAATAATTAATTTGGATCAGAATTCTTCACAGATCTGTGGCACTATACTAATTAAAGCTCTCAGCTTACATATGGATTTGTGTAAAGGGCTTAACTTTTCATGCATAATAAAACATAAAAAGCCATGGTGCTGATACCCATGCAAACATTTATTGATTAGTTTCCTTATCAATAATTTCTTTGTCCAGATGAGATTTATGATTATACAGAACACTTTTTAATTTATTAAATAACTTCTTCAGTAATGTTGATAATGTTCAGAAACCTCTGCAGCTTAAGATTGCAACCGTTTGCCACTCCAGACACACTATTTGGTGATAATGTGTTATGCAAACAGGACAGACAGGTATTTAAAGAACTAATGATCCCATTCTCGTGTAGGACATTGTAGTTTGTAGCTATCACTGACTACTACCTTATCTCAATTAATTTTTGCAAACATTCAGACATTCAAAAATCATTCAGTGCAAACTGAAAACTGATTCAGGAATAACTGCACTTTAAGGTTTGCCAGTTCTCTTCACCTTTTACCCATCCACTTTTCCTACAGCCATTCCTTGGGTATTCTAACCATGTCTATCATTCCTCTAGCTTCCACTAAAGGCACAAATATCTTCAAATTGATGGTTTTCTTCTCGAGACTATACTTCATATCAGAAAGCTTTACTGAGTTGAAATTCCATAATATCTGTTTTTACAAAACTTTTGAAATAATTTTAAAAGTGTACTTTAAAAAAAATGAACAATTTGGGAATTCACCTCAGAGAAGATAACTGTTTACAAAAGTCTTTCTAATAAATAACACAGGATGAGTTCCCTAGAAATAGTCAATTATAGAAAAAATTGTGCAAATTTTCACTTCTTCATAAAAAGAAGGCATTTCCATAAAATAACAAATAATTACTGAAAAATTCATGGAAGTCAAAAGACCACAAAATACACGTATTATTCACAGGACAAAGATGTCATGAATTTCATGGTCTCAGACTGGCTCTTCTCTTACAAAAAAAGCAAATTTTATCCTTTAAACAATTATCAGAACTTGAAAATGGATGAATTCTTGAATCCAGCAAAGTTTAGTTATCAGGAAATAATGCAGGTCTGGAAAAAGTAAGAATACAATTTAGGGTATAAATTTTTGCATATATTATTTTGATCATTTATTTATATCAATCTTATATTCACCAATTATTTATTTTGCATAAAGTATTTTTTCAAAGTTAATTTTGAAGATAACAATAAAATTGAAATTTTATATATGTAGAATCACAGATTACTGTGATAATAACTTTGCATTTTTTTCCATATCACGCTGCAAAATGGCTAGAAATGTTCCTGTGAGTAGGATGGCTTTCCTGGAAAGAGTGGAGAATTTAAGAACATAGATCATAGGACCCCAACTTACTAAAAGATTCTTACAGAACTAAAAATTTACTTACATGAGTATTCCTATGGTATTTAGGGGGTTAGTCACACTTAAAGTCAGTGCTTCCATGCTTTTCCGAATTAAGCTTCAGATACAGTAAAATGATACTTTAAGTTCAGCCTCGAACACAGAGTAGAACATAATATCACTTAGATAAATTCTCTGGGAAGAAGGAAAAAAAAAAACTGAGAAGGGAGCCATCTGCTAAGTTCTTCAAAAAGTTAGTCTTATTGAGAAGTTAGGCTGTCCCTGCCCCAGAAAACCTGTAATATAAATAAGTAAGACAGAAGACTACTGAAAAAGACTCACTCACACAAGCTGAAAGATCAGACACAGCTGCAATCACTGTATCAGTACCATGTTTTGTTTTAACAAGCTTCACTTTCTTTTCCACTATGGTGGACGTTGTTTGTCTGGCTAGCAAAGGAAGGAGGCGAAAGGTAGGAGGCAATGAAGTATAGAGCAACAAGAAAAAAGGAGAGAGAAGGCAAGCAATAAGAAAGAAGAGAGAGGATTTGGCTGGTATTCAGAGAAAGCCAGTAATTAGCACAGAAGAGTAAGCATACAGCAAAGGAACTGTGGAAATTTTTTAGGCTGTCCCTAATTCTTCAGTTTCCAGTTCATCTGCTTGACAGTTTTTTTGTCTTCTACCCCCCAAGGTTGTAAGACTAAGGAAAGAAGATAGAAATGTATAAAAGCACATCTCTAGAAAATAGCTATTTCTTGTGTAGTTCTGCAAATATGAGTGCTTGACTTCCTGGGTCTTGTTCAGGATGCAAATGTCCAGCCTATACTTATGGTTGGTTCCTTATTGATCTTTCTTTTTCCTCATAAATGCAGCTTACCAGAGCAAGCGTAATTTGAGAAAATTCTTATTTCTACATATTTAATTTGAAACCAAATATATCAACATTTATTTTAAGAACATTTATTGTAGGGAAAAATTATCTCTAATGAAACATTGCAATGAAAAACTGTCAAGCTATTTCTGGTTTTATTCTCTTCCGCTTTTTCTAAAGTACACACTGCTAGGTACCATGGATGAAGGGAAGAGTCTGAAAAGAGCAGATAAACATTTATTCCCTCATATTTCTGTAAAGTCAACAGAATTTGACTTAAATAAGTGAACTTATTTATTCAAATATAATTGGATCCAAATACTATTTAAACTTATGTTCTGTATCAAATCTGTATGCTTCCGGGGCAACTACAAGTCTCTTAAGGAAAATGCTGTTGCATAGTTTTTTCACTTGAGTGATGACTCAATGATTACTGAGTGGACTCAGTTCCCTTCAGATAAAAATCTGGAATGCTCTTGGTTTGTTGCTCATTTCCAAGAGCTGTAGGCAAACTTCAGTTTTAGAAAGCAAACAAAATGGTAATTTTCCCAATCAACAGTCTCTTGTATGTCTCTAAAATAAATTCAATACTTGAGAAACTGTCTCTCTTCAAAATCACTTTCATAACTCTGCCTCCTGCCTTTCCCACACTAACTCTCATATTTCAATAAAACATGTTGTTAATGATATGATTTTATCTGAATTATGCCTGCACAGGCCCAGCCCGACCATTTGTTTTAATGCCTCCAATGGCAATCCTTTACCACCTACAGATATTTCATTAGATAAAGGTACTTAATCAGTTCTGCCTTCAGTCCCAAAAAGAGCGAGTGACACATCCTCTCACATTAACAAGATCTGATTCTTTCAGGACCAATGACTACTCTCTGTAGAGGTGTGGGATCCTATTGTGATAGACACCATACTACATAACCATAAACAAAATGCAGGTGGATAGTCACTCATTCAATTCCAGTGTAGCAACATGACTCTTCTTCCCTCTAGTAATGTGTATTCACATCTCTTCCAAATACTTTTGAACTTTAAATCAGCTTCTATATTCATCAGTCTTTTATAATTTTTTGTTAGTTGAGCAATGTTCAAGTTCCCAATGTATTTTTTTTAATCTTTTCTTTCTTCTTGTTCTAAAAAAGGAAAAAGCAACAAGATGTGCTGTTGCTCTGAAAAGAAGCACAGGTGGATCTGAAAAGGGCTGTTTGCTTCTTACCTGCCAACATAGAATTCCTAATTGGATGTCTTGCTGTGACAAAAGGCCATTTAGGAAAAAAACAGTACCACTGCACTTCAGTTTTTACCTGAAGGTAAATTTTATAATGATGCCCTAGAAATAAAGTACTCTCACAGTTTCCATTTATACACCCATTTGAAGACAAAAGTATTTCAAATTGTGTGGCACTTAGGGACATGATTTAGTGGTGTCTTGATAGTGTCTAGCTGATGGTTGGACTTGACGATTTTCAAACCTAAACAATTCTCTGATTCTATGAGCAAATATAAAATAATGAAAACAGCAATCTTTTCCTATATATCTAGGGACTTTTTCCAAGTTCAGTGACAATAGAGAAAAATGAATGTGGCTGAGAAATATAGTTATTACTAAATATTATCTATTTCATGAATATTAGGATAAAGGAGAGATTAAAACTGCTGCAGAGAGTGCAGTATATCTGTAAAATATAAAAACATGTATTGCGATATAGTGGGAAGAGATAAGGTATTTTTGGAATGTTTAAACAGATACATGTTGCAAATCATTAATCGCAGCTATTAGATGCTGTGGGAAAGTACGAACAGGGAGTAAACTGGACAATGGCACACATTACCTTTTCTCACCTCTTTTCCGAGTGTTGAATCTAAACTTACTCTAGTTAAAACAGAAGTCCACATCTGTGATCAGCAGACAAGCAGGATGCTAAATTTAAAGTATTTTAGAAAAGTAAAATGTCCAAATATGT